>NC_142694.1:16122849-16426933 GCF_029641045.1 Salvia hispanica
CTCCAGTGGGACGGATGTCCCGTCGCCCTTCCCGATGGACTTCCCAAAAACACCTTCTGTCACGTCATAAGGACCTCCCACAGTACTGTCATGTCATAAGGACATTCCACTGCACGGTGGCGGACATCCCAAGGACTTCCCGCGCGGACTTCTCGCAAAAAAAAAAATTCACAAATTAACCGAATTAAACAATTTACGGAATTAAAAAAAAAAATGTACGGAATTAAAATTTTGTATCGAATATGGACGGACAAAGTGCAAAAATAATTTCATTAGATTAAAAAAAACAACAATAAAAAAAAAACAACTTAAACAAATTACACTCATGAACATATCAACGAGACCTCGACGCAACCATAGTTCTTCAATTATATCGTTCTGGAGTCGAATATGGGCTTGTCGTTGGCGCATGTCGGCAAACGCACGCACCCGGTCGGCCCCTTCATGGGGTACCCCCATACGTCCACTGGAGGTGGCCACGCTGTGGCTTGGATCACCGGCCCAATCAGTCAGTGCTGGACCTTCATCTTCGACAATCATGTTGTGCATGATAATACATGTTTACATGACATCAGCGATGCATCCATATACCACAACCGCGACGGACCCTTCACTACCGCCCATCGACTCTGGAGCACACCAAATGCCAGCTCCACATCCTTGGCGCTGCCTCCTGACGACTCGCAAAATATTTCTTCTTATCTTCTGTTGCGCATCTGATCGTCTTCACGAAGACGGGCCACATATGGTAGTAGTACATGTTGTGCTGGTTGCCGTTGGCGACGAAACTGACAGCCGGACCAACACCCAGTGCTTGATCGTTGAAAAGGGGGGACGACTGTAGGACGTTGATGTCGTTGTTAAAACAAGCTACTCCAAAATATACATGTCAAATCCATAGCCGGCAGTCAGCTACCGCCCCAAGGACAATCGTGGGATTCTTGCTCTTAAAACTGGTTGTGTACAACCCTTTCTAGGCGGAGGGGCAGTTCTTCCATTCCCAATGCATACAGTCTATGCTGCCCAACATTCCCAGAAACCCGTGCTGACTCCCGTGCATAGTCATTAGATCCTAGCAGTCTTGGGGGGTAGGCTTCCGAAGATAGCTCTCCCTGAATATCCCCCTAACGCCTTGACAAAAAAAACTCTAGACATTCACGGGCAGTCGACTCGCCGATGTGGAGGTACTCGTCGAACATGTCGGCCGCACCTCTGTATGCCAGCTGCCTGATTGCGGCAGTGCACTTCTGAATGGGCGTGTGGCCGGGTTTACCAACCGCATCCTCTCTCATCCTGAAATATTTGTATCGACGCTCTAAAGCGCCAAAGATACGAAGAAACAGTGGACGACTCATCCTAAAACGTCGACGGAATAAGTTGTCCCCAAACCGCGGCTCCGGAGCGAAGTAGTCGCGTACAACTGATGGTGTGCAACGATGTGGTCCCGAGGTACTATAGCTCGACGACGGATGGGTCGAGGTACCACCGGCTGTTGCTGCTGCTGCATGGCCGCTTGTAACACCCGATTTATCTCCGTAGACGTAATGGCCCGCAGCTCATCCCTAACGATCTAGCGCCAGTCACCAGCACCGCTACCACCCGCACCACTACCACTACCACTACCACTTGCCATAATAAATAAAAGAAACGTAGAGAGAGAGAGAAACTTGTTAAGATAAGTGGTGCGAATGAAATGAAATTCAACGAGCCGTATATATAGAGTTTTAAAAAAAAATTAAAAATCGCATCGAACGTCCGTCGGCATGCCACAATGGCGGACGTCCGCCCGTCGTCGCGACGGACGTCCCGTGAACGCCGTGGATCTCCTTGTCCGCTACGGACGTCCGTGTCCGTCCCCGCCGCGCCTTATGGCGGACGTCCCCGACGGACGTCGGGCACGCCGGTCCGATGCCCGCCGGGACGTCCGGCGTTGGAGATGCTCTAAGAATTGAGAATAGTGTAGTACTCCATAAAACAACATTTTATTCCGCCTATATATATCCCTAATTTATTTTACCTATTATGTTTTACAAATTAATGTCATAACTGTGCTATAATAGGAAAAATCACTATGATTGGATGAAATATTTATGAGATAATATCATATTTATCAAGTATTATTTTAATTATAAGTGAATTTACATAAATTGTATGTACAATAAACTTTTTAGGTATTTTACAATAAAATTGATTTATAAATATTAATTTTAAAACAAATTAATGTTATACTTACTAATCCTTCTGCAATAATAATTTAGGAATATTATCTTTTCAAATAATATATCTACATTAATTTAAGTAAAAAATAAGTGTTAGTATTATATTGCATAAATATTTTTAAATCAAGCTCAACATCTGCTGTGATTTTTTCATAAATCTTTTATATATTATCTCTTTTCTCTGTAAAATAGTTTAAATTATACTGTATAAATTAAATCTAATTTAGTAATTGTACAAATAATTTAAATTAAATTGAATTGATTTTGAGTCGAACTGGATTGATTTATGTCAATTTTATATGATAAATTTTGACTCTTGCGCAAATCAATTTGCACTATTCCGCTTGATTATGCACTATATATTAATAAAGTGATATTCTATTCTTTTGTGTGGAACGAACATATATTTTTTTTTCTAATTTTTTTCATAAACGTAGTGAGATAAAATCATTGTCTACATGAGTTGAATTTATGTGAATATAATTAATGTATGTATTAGGAATTGTGCAAAGTCTTTCTTTTTAAGTGAATATCGACCAGCCAAATACCATTCAAATTTGTTAGTTTATACTGATAATTCATTAATTTTTGTTGTTGCTTAATTTGATACGTCAGACTAAGAGATAGACATGTTTGTATAGTGAACCAATCATTTTAAGTTTTGGAGATTGAATTTGCACACATGTTTGTATAGTGAACCAATCATCATTTTACCTGAATATAATTATCTGGTCTAGTTTTCTTTTCACCGGACTTGTATAGAAATCAACCAGAAGCTCTTTCAATAGTTGGAGGAGAAAAAAGATTAGGTCACACATCATTTACAAGCCTTTTCATCTCATTATTCCATCATCTTTTGTGTCACGTGTTTGTACAGTGAACTAATCATTTCAAGTTTTGGAGATTGAGTTCACACACATCCTCGGTAACGAAAAATGTTAAGTTGCATATTAAAATTTAAAATGATTCTACATCATTGCATTTTGAGAAAGAAAATGAAAAAAAAAAACATTCACTTCACTTAAAAACTTCACCTAAAAGAGAAGAAATTATCACATCATTAAATAGTGCACAATCGAACGCAATTGGAGCGAAAATATGCAATTGTTTTTGTGCATGGGTCTAAATTAAACGCCAAAACTTGACTTAACTCAATCCAGTTAAACTCAAAATCAAATCAACTTAGTTTTAAACAATTATGAATTAGTTAAATATATAAATTTGAAAATTTGGATTAATTAACAAGGAGATTGATCAATTAAGGCCGTAAATAAAATCGAAGATTTAATTAATAATCAAGCCAAACCACTAATTAATGAAAGCAGGCGACAACTGAATTATAGCCGGCCCATACTACTATTAATTCACGTCCCATGCTAATTGATGAAAGCCCAAATAGAAAACGAGAGGGACATCACTTATCAACCCCCGTCGTCAAATTAAAATTCACTCGAACTTATCGATTATGAGTCATGGCGCGAATTAAAACTGACTCGAATCTTTTTCTACTGAAGCTAACACACCGAAATAATTCACACAATTACGACCCAACTCATCTCGACTCGAAGCATTCACGCAATTAAATACACTATGTTGAAATAGAATTACAAAAATGTAATTAGTAGCTTTTAATTAGTTAGTTTAGGATTAATCCAGCCAATATATAGGGCATATTATTGTAAGTTGTAGTTAACACTTTGCCACAATATAGTCAATAATGAATATGCGCTTTTTTTCTTCTTTCCTTAATCGTTTTTTCTCCTTATGTTCCTTTCATCGTTTTCCCTCTCTTTAGCGATTTCTTTCGTTTTCCCCAAATCTGCAAATTCCAATTTTCCATTTTTAACACACTACACCTCACCCGATATTCTGCAACAGAAGTCAACTCAATTTGAAATGTGCAAAAGTTAAAACAAGTGCTGACATTTACGGATTTGGATGATTTCTTTACTTTTCTTTTTCCGTGCATTTGTTTGAATATTTTTTTTTATTTGAACACTAAAAAATTACTACTAGTAGTATAATAACTATACTTATCATGAAATTTTTTTTTTCCCACATTTTCGCTCTAATTGCGCTCTAATTAAATAATAAAATCACCAATTATGCAAAAATGATTAACTAAGTAAAATAAACACTAGTATTAAAGATTATAAAAAAAATAATTATGAAAAAGAATAATAATGTGTTTTATAAGTATTTAGGAGTATATAAAAATGTAGAATAAAAATGCTAAAGTTGAACAACCATGTGCAAAATGTTGAAAAAAAATGAATAAGTTATAAAAAAGGAAGAAAAGAAGAAGTTAGACTACGTCTTAGTTACTAAAATCACCAATTACATAAAAACGATTAACTAAACAAAATAAATAATAAAGATTGTATGACAAAAAACTCGAGTCATGAAAAAAGGTAATGAGTTTTATATTATTTTTATTAGATTTTATAAATGTAACTAGTATTAATGAGTGTGAATCAGCAGTCTCTGAAATCTGAATAATATCTGAAGTAACTTGCACACCTTGTATGCAATTTATCCATCAAAATTTTCCCATTCATCAAAATAAAAAAATTTATGATTTCAAAATCATCAACAAAACCTTCACCCAATCATTTGAACTCATGAGTTATGACTCAGATTCAACTCGATTGAATATTTTTACCGAGATAAATTGAGTGGGATTTTGCAAGCCTCTTCAGCGCATTAATTATTGGCTATACTAGTATCAATGAGTGTAAAATAACTTTAGTTAACAGTCAACACACCAAATAACTCGCACGAACTCGCAACGATTCAACTCATAACTCGCACGATTCTGATTCAACACAAGTTAACACGGATCATTTCAACAAATTATAACACACATACCATCCTTTATAGAAGACTCAAAAAATTAATAGCTATAAAACTCTCTCTCCATATAACATCACGTTACCTCTCCTTTCAACGTCGCCAAATTAAAACTCACTCGAACTTGTCGATTATGAGTCATGAATCATATAAAAACCGATTCGAATCTTTTTTCACTGACATTGATATACCAAAAATATTCACATAATTATGAATCAACTCAACGCGACTCGAACCATTTATACAATTTAATACACTACACTGTCATTCGCCCGAAATACCAAAATAGAGGTAAACTCAATTTGAAAATATGAAAAAGTGAATACCACAAGACAAAACTTTTGTTAATTATTCCATTCGCACAATTTGTATACAAGCGCGGGCATTTACAGATTTGAACACTTAAAAAAACTACTTATAAGATTTAATTATAAGATAGTAGCAGTAGTAACTATGCACGAAAATAATTGCACATTTTCGCTCTAGTTAAATATACTACTAAAACTCACCAATTATGTAAAAATGATTAACTAAGTAAAATAAACACTAAAGATTCTATAAAAAACAATTATGAAATAGAAAAATGAGTTTTATATTATTTTTATTAGTATTATAAATGTAAAATAAAAATGATGAAATTAGACAACTATGTGTATAATTCAAAAAGAAAAGAATAAAAAGGGGGGGAAATGCAGTCAGCCAAACTTTTGCGTTTCACTCAAAAAATATTACTCCCTTCGTCCGACTTTAGGAGTCCCGATTTACCATTTTTGGGTGTCCCACTTTAGGAGTCCCTGTTGGAATATTTCATAAATGGTATTAGGCCATACATTCCACTAACTTTTTTCCACTCACATTTTATTATAAAACTAATATGAAAAAGTATGACCCACATTCCACTATCTTTTCTCACCAACTTTTCTTTACATTTCTTAAAATCCGTACCGAACTCAACCGGGACTCCTAAAGTGGGACGGAGGGAGCATGTCTTATGGATAATACTATGTTACTACTTGTTAGCACTATGGGTATCAAAATCAGGTGCATATATTATAGGAGTGGACGAAAGTATAAAATTATAAAATCTACATCTATTAAAAAAGCATGTTTTGGAGACTTATTTAGATTATTATATCCCTAATTTAGTGTATATTTATGTTAAAAATACAACATCTCATCAATTCATCAAAAATAATTATTTGGACTTGCTTCGATGCATTAATTAAATTGAGTTGGTACACCAAAAAACTCGCACTAACTCGCAACGATTCAACCCAAACTCGCACGATTCTGACTCAACTCAAGTTGACGCGAATCATTTAAACAATTTATAACTCGCATACCACCCTTCACCACAGAACACAGAAAATCAAAAGCAAACACAGATTGGAAGATTAGCTTGAAACTTTGAATGTGTTAAAGCGAAACACTATTTTTCTCACTCTATAAATTTCTCAAATCCAATTTCCTCACTCCTTTCATTGAAACCAAAACCCAAGAGGAACTAGTATAGGCAAAGTAAAGGGTGAAAAAGTGGTGAGCATTTCTTTTTCTAACTTTTTTTTGGTTGATGCTTTCTTTTTACATTTGATTCATGCAGTTGTGAGTTGTTTTTCTTCAATTTATTGTGGACCTATTTTTTATTCATGGAGTTTTGAGTCTTTCGGATTTTGACGGCGTTTCTTTGTGGTAAAATGAGTTGTGAAAGATTTGTATTTTTTTTTTCTATATCTGTTTGTGATTTCGTATCTTAAATAAAACACTGTTTTTATATAAGATTGTTATAAATTTGCTTGAGTATTCATTTTTTGTGCTGAATTAGATTTTTCAAAATTTTCATAAATTCATTTTTAGTGGATTGAAGACCAAAGCAACAAGTTTTCCGTCTTGCAGATAAAGATAGTATCTTGTTTGGGAATTTTTTTGAAACGATGCCTTTATTTTTCAGGTCTTCCGATTACTTAATCGTCTATTTTGATTTCATGTTTATATGAAATGTATGCACGAATCATTTCACGATTATATCTAGGATTTCATAATTTCTGGATCTAGCCGAATTTTGTGAGTCACATGAAAAAACTCGTTGATTAAAACTCAAATCCGACTCGACGGGTTTGTATTCGTATCTTTTTCACCTATGCATTGGCCCGCATTAAGTATTTGCGACTAAATAAGTTGAGTTGACTCTATCAAAAACACGCGCACAAACTTGCACTATTTTAACTCAACTCAGCTCAACTCGAATCATTTACTCGAACTCAACCTCGCTTAAGTCAAACTTAACTCAACACGACTCGAATCAAATCATTTACTCTATTTAATGGTCCGATTCAAACTCAACCTCGCTTAGGTCAAACTTAACTCAACACGACTCGAATCAAATCATTTACTCTATTTAATGGTCCGATTCAAACTCAACCTCGCTTAAGTCAAACTCAACTCAGCTCAACTCGAATCGAATCATTAATACTACTCCACATATTGCACTATTACTCTCCATCACCCATATCCCAAAATAGAAAATACATAACATAAAAAATCAAACAACACAAGAAACAGATTGATTCATGCTCTGAAGTATGAACTTGTATACAAATTGAGTCGGATTTTACAAGTCCCTTACGCGCGTTATTATTATTGGCTCTTACTAGAATCAATGAGTGTAATAAGTTGAATTGACATGCCAAATAACTCGCACGAACTCACAATGATTTAACTCGAACTCGCACGATTCATACTCAACTCAAGTTGACGCGGATCATTTCAACAAGTTATAACACACATACCACCCTTCACCTAGAACACAAAATATCAAAAGCAGAAACAGATTGGTAAAAACTCATACAATTATGACTCAGTTCATCTCGACTCGAATCATTTACAAAATTTAATACACTACACTGTCCTTCACCCGAAATTCCAAAAAAGAAGTCTACTCAATTTGAAAATGCTACCCAAATACAAAACCTTTCGGTAATTATTATATTCGTACTCGATTTGTATACAAGTACTGACATTTACGGATTTGGACTTTTTTTCTTTACTTTTATTTTTACATTCATTTGTTTGAACATTTTTTTATTCTTTTGAACACATTTACTAACTAAAATTATCATGCATGAAAATAATTGCACATTTTTGCTCTAATTACGCTCTATTTAAATTACTAAAATCACCATTTATGTAAAAAGTATTAACTAAGTAAAATAAACACTAGAATTAATGATTGAATAATAAACAATTATGAAACAGAAAAATGAGTTTTATATTAATTTTATTAGTATTATAAATGTAAAATAAAAATGATGAAATTAGATAACTATGTGTCTACATAAATAAAAAAGAAAAGAATAAAAAGGGGGGAAATGCAGTCAGCCAAACTTTTGCGTTTCACTCAAAAAATATTGCGTTTTATGGATAATACTATGTTACTACTTGTTAGCACTATGGGTATCAAAATCAGGTGCGTATATTATAAGAGTGGACGATAGTATAAAATTATAAAATCTACATCTATTAAAGAAGCTTGTTTTAGAGATTTTGTTTTGATTTATTATACCCTTAATTTAGTGAATATTTATGTTAAAAATATAACATCTCATCAATTCATCAAATATAATTATCTGGACTTGCTCCATGCATTAATTAAATTGAGTTGGTACACCAAAAAACTCGCACTAACTCACAACGATTCAACCCAAACTCGCACGATTCTGACTCAAGCTGACGCGAATCATTTAAACAATTTATAAAACGCATACCGCCCTTCACCACAAAACACAGAAAATCAAAAGCAGAAAGAAGATTAGCTTGAAACTTTGTATGTGTGAAAGTGAAACGCTATTTTTCTCACTCTATAAATTTCTCAAACCCAATTTCCTCACTCATTTCATTGAAACCAAAACCAAGAAGAACTGCACGTAAAGTAAAGGGTGAAAAAGTGGTGAGCGTTTCTGTTTCTAACCTTTTTGTTGCTTGATGTTTCCTTTTTACATTTGATTCATGCAGTTTTGAGTAGTTTTTCTTCAATTTATTGTGGACCTATTGTTTATTCATGGAGTTTTGAGTCTTTCTGATTTTGATGGCGTTTCTATGTGGTAAAATGAGTTGTGAAAGATTTGTATTTTTTTTTATTTTTTTGTGATTTCGTATTTTAAATAAAACACTGTTTTTATATAAGATTGTTTTAAATTTGCTGGAGTAAATTCACTTTTAATGGATTGAAGATCGAAGCAACAAGTTTTTCACCTTGCAGACCTTGTTTAGGGAATTTTTTTAAACCATACCTTTATTTTCAGGTCTTTCGATTACTTTATCGTCTATTTTGATTTCATGTTTATATAAAATGCATACACGAATCATTTCACGATTATACCTAGGATTTTATAATTTCTAGATCTAGCCAAATTTTGTGAGTCACATGATAAAACTAGTTGATTACAACTCAAGTCCGACTCGACGCATTTGTATTCGAATCTTTTTCACCTATGCATTGGCCCGCATTAATTATTGGCGACTAAATAAGCCGAGTTGACTCTATAAAAAACACGCGCACAAACTCGCACTATTTTAACTCAACTCAGCTTAACTCGAATCATTTACACTGTTTAACAGCACGATTCAAACTCAACCTCGCATGAGTTAAACTCCACTCAGCTCAACTCGAATCATAACTCAACCTCGCACAAGTTAAATTCAACTCAAATCATAACTCAACCTCGCATGAGTTAAACTCAACTCGAATCATTACTCAAACTCAACCTCGCTTAAGTCAAGCTCAACTCAGCACGACTCGAATCAAATCATTTACTCTATTTAATGGTCCGATTCAAACCCAGCCTCGCTCAAGTCAAACTCAACTCAGCCCGACTCGGATCGAATCGTTTACTCTATTTAATGATCCGATTCAAACTCAACCTCGCCTAAGTCAAATTCAACTCACCTCGACTCAATCTAATGGTTAATACTTAATACTAATCCATTTATTGCACTAATATCCCAAAATAGAAAATACAGAAAATAAAAAATCAAACGACACAAGGTACATGCTCTGGGAGTGTGAGCGATACGCCATTGTTGTAGGACTAGAGCAGCGCACGATTCCCACCCCTTCTTCCTCTTTCGATTTCTTCTCTAACATTATTTCCCCTCCATTTCCTCATTCATTGTGTTGCAACCAAAACCAAGAACTTCATGCAAAGCAAAGGGCTGCCCTTCTGTTTCTTACATTTTCTGGCTAAATTCTTCGTTCCTACGTTTGATTCATGGGGTTTTGACAAGTTTTTCTAAGTTTTTCTTTTCTCTCTTCTTGTGCAAAATGGAGCATTATTTTATTTATTTATTTATTTATTTTTAAAATTACTATCACTTTTAGATGTTTTTATTCCTTGTGTTTTTTGACTGGGGTTTCGATTCAAAGTCGGTTATTTTAGAACTTGAGAAGGGTGAATGATACTAAAATTTTGCTAGATTGTTTAGAGTTGTAGCTTAAATTGATATCCAGTTCTTCATCTAGGGGAATTCAAGATTTATATTTTTTGAGCTTCATTGTGTTGTTGATATATAGTAATGTTATGTTTTCTGATGTTTCTTTATATAAATATACTCTTAATTACTCTTGCTATGAAATATATCTCATAAATGCTGCACAACAGTGCACATCAAGTTCATCTTGATTATATAACATCAAGTGAGATGGATAGAAGAGCGCTTACTTTGAGACAGGGACCTATTGACGAGAGGCAGTATAGGAGTGCGTTGTCGCAAAACATCGCGGTGGAGTCAACGTCTACGTCTTACCTCTCTCCCTCCACTGCCAGTGCTGATTCTCTGAACAAAGAATTCAAACTGCACATAGGCAGATTCTTTTACGAGAACGGGCTGGATTTTGGTGCAGGCAGTTCAACAAGCTTTAAGAGCATGATCTCCCTTTTCTCTCGAAGGGGGATTCAGTGTCAAGCTCCGAGTTAAATGGGTGGATATTCAGGGATGTGATGAAACGTGTGGATGAGATCAAAAGATCGTGGGCAGTCACTGGTTGTAGCATCTTGCTCGATGGATGGACGTATGCCAATGACCAAACCTTTGTAAATGTTTTGGTGGACTCCCCCAAAGGTACTGTGTATCTTTCCTCATCTGACATAACTGATTGTGTTGGAAACATGGAGGCTATGCAGACGTTCTTAGCGAGGGTTCTGGCGGAGGTTGGACTTCATAACGTTGTTCAAATAGTCACATACTCGAGCTCGGCCTTCATGATGGAGGCCGGTAGGCAGCTCATGGAGAGATATCGGCCAATCTTTTGGACAGTGAGTGCTTCGTGCTGCATTGAGCTTATTTTGGAGAATCTGGCAACGATGGATGTCATCCACTAGACGCTGGAGAAGGCGAAGATCATCTCAAGCTTTGTCCACAACCACCCGATTGCTCTAAAGTATGTGCAAGACCAGACAAATGGGAGCGGCCTGGTTGATTCTTCGAGGCCATTCCTGATGGTCGAGAATATCGTGATAAAGAAGGGAGGTTAGAAGAAAATGTTCTCCTCCTCTCATTCTCAAAGCTCGAACTTGATGTCAACCGTGGTGGGAAGAAAAGCGAGTGAGCTGCTGGCGGATCGTTCGTTCTGGAGAGGGGCCACGACTATTCTGAATGGTGCGCCTGATAGAATGGATGGACAACAGTGGAAGGGTCCACCATTGATCAGGCGAAGGAGACCATCAAGGAGGGGCTCAAGAAGAAAACTGAATACATGCCATTTTGGGATGCAATCGACGATGTTTGGAATAAGTGCCTCTACAGCCCTATCCACTCCGCGGGCTACTACCTTTTCTACACGAGCGACGCGTATGTCGATTCTCAAGTTGTCACCGGCATGTCCTGCTTCCTTGTTCGCTCGGCTGCTGTACAAAACCGGCGGAGGTGGCATGGCTGCCGGAGTTCCTGAAGAACAAAGATCGAATCTTTCTCCCGGTGAATTATCACTCTCTCATGTTATAGTGTTATAGTAGTCATATACATGTCATTCTTTCTACTAAACCGGTGTTTTGTTGTAGCTATTTGGTGGTCGAGATATGGTGGGGAATGCCCGGAGTTGCAGAGGCGGGTGATTCGATTGCTGAGCCAGGTATCAGCTCAGGAGAAGCTTGGCAGAGACACTTTTGACGATGGGAGGGAATGCAGATGAGCAAAAATGGATAAGGGATATGGTTTTCCTTAGATACAATATGCATCTCCAGAATTTTGTGATTGGCAGCTCTGTTCCCGATGATGCCAATTGACAACATTTGTTTTTGGCAGTATTATTATACCCAAATGATTCTATAGTTACGTCTAACAAAAGAAAATGGGAAAAAAAAGAGAAAAGAATATCAAACATTTAAATAGTGCATAGTTGTGCGCAATTGGAGCGGAAATGTGCAATTGTTTTCGTGCATGAGGAGAGCACGAGAGGTTTGTAGTCGTCAAATATAGTACATTTCCACTACAAAAAAAATATTCAAGCTCAGTTTTTTCAAAAACTTAAAATTTAGTCAATTGCAATTTTTGAAATAAAAAATGTGAGATTGCTTTCGTGCATGAGGAGAGCACGAGAGGTTTGTAGTTAGCAAATATAGTACGTTTCCACTACAAAAAAAATTCAAACTCAGTTTTTCAAAAACTTATAATTTAGTCAATTGCAATTTTTGAAATAAAAAATGTTAATTAGAGGGGATTCTGATAGCTAGTGGGTTAGGCGCCGGTGTGTAAAATCCGAATCCAATGTGTAAAATCTCTCAATTCAAGCCCTAATCTCCTAGTTGCACAAGTATGGGGTCTTGGGAGATGAACTTCTAACAACCAGTGGGTTATGCCTCCCCCTTAATGGACTGCGTACACTGATTGAACTCCCTCGCATGATATCAGGTCGGAGTGTTTAGGCCGTCAAGGCGACGAAATCGGCTTTTTTTTGCTGCAATGATATCATATAGTAGTTACAATTAATCTGCTCAATTACTCATACAATTAGCCATTAATCAGTTGTGTATATTCTCAAACACAAGTCACAATCACCGTCTTATTATTGAAATTAAAACCACGCGCCGCCGTTTACAGCCACATCTCAGCCGCTTGACGGTTTGGATCTGGTGAGGAGCCAATCGACAATCTCCCCGAAGACGAGCTCAACGTTCTCTTCTGGCTCGCCGACCAGCTGGTGCCACATCCCAGGGTATATCCAGCGCGTGGCCTTATTGTCGGTCGCCGAGGGCTTGCAAGCGCCAGTTTCCGCTTCCACTCCACCTTTTTTCACGCGCCACCATTTAACAAACACAATAGCTCGGGCTTTCATCATTTTATAATTGACAATATGCAAAGTTCTGTAACCAAAGTGCAAACAAAAAATGTTATTATCCCGTCCAAAAAAAATAGATCAATTTTAGCCGTCTACTGAAATTAGACTAATTCTAAAAATGGAAAGTTTTAAACTAATACTAACTCTATACATCATTCTAAATATGGACTTCACAATCCATTAACACTACTCTCACTACATTTCCCCTCTCTCTATCTTATTTTACCAATTGCATATTAAAATTCATGTCATTTACAATTATGTCTATTTTTTGGACAAAGTTAGTACTACTCCCTCGGTCCTAACTAAGTTGAGTCGTATTCCTCTTTGGGATGTCTCAACTAAGTTGATGAGTCATTTTCTTTTATAACAAAAAACAAAACATCCAATCACTCTTATTTTATTCCGCTATCTATTTTACTTTCTCTTTATCTTTTCTATTTTATTCATTTCTCCTATTTTTCAACTTAATTTATGTATTCTCGTGCCTAAAAGTTATCTCAACTTAGTTGGGATGGAGGGAGTTTTATTTTCTAGTGTACTTGATCTCAGCGTTGTAATCAATTTTAAAACAAAGTAAATTATATTGAATTAAATCATCTAACTAATCATTTGTCGTTTAAATGTCAAAAAATGGCATTTTGACAATAGAGAAAATTTGTTATTTCGAAGTGTTGCATAATTTCTTTCAATTTGGAATATGATGTTCTTGAGTAGTTCCCAAAATAAGAATTCAAGTATAGTGGACTTTCTAATCTGCTCGAAATAAATTCTATATGTTGAGTGGGTCCCACAGTAAGAATTCAAATTTAGTGGACTTCCTACTTTGCTCGAAATAATTTCTATCAGACATCAGAATCAGACAACTACTATATTTATTAACCAAACACATAGTGAATATCGACTTTTTGGTGGGGAATGGAAGATATGACCCCTTTCTTGGATGTCATGGAATTTTATGCAATTTTATTTTATATGTTAAGTGAAGAGAATAAAGTAAGAGAGAAAATAAATAAAAGTGTTTTCATTTTCAGTAATGTGTCATCTTAATTAAGAGAAATCAAAAAAAGAAAGTGTATCATTTTCAATGAGACGGATGGAGTATATAAGCGAGACTCATTTTCTACTAACTTATTCAACTCGTTTTTTTCTTTTCATTTTTTAAACTCGTGCCATAATCAAATAAGACTCTTATCTCATTGAAAATATAGAGGGAGTAATTGACAATGGATAAATGACATCCGTAAAATACTACAAATAGAGAAAAGATTGATTTATTTCCAAATATAAATAGTGTTCAATAGTGTTATTTCTAAAAATAGAAAGTTTCTATTTAAACTTTGTTTTCTTTCTACTTCTCTTACTTTACTTCGTTTTTTCTTTTTTTCTCTTATTTTATCAATTTTCTTATTAAATTTACATAGTCCAAAAAAAATAAATTATTTTGGACTAAGAGAATATCGTAAACAAGCTCCTTACCCAAGTGATGGTCAATCTTTCAATTTAGGAAAGATTGTTAAGACTACAAAAAACTCGTGAGTGTAGTTGAAAAACGTTGAAATGCATAGCCTACACTCGTCATTTTCCTCTTTCCAATAACGGCAAACTCACATTAATGAAGCTTATTCATCACAACAAACAATATAAATAACACATACAATCATCCATCCATCATCAATCACACAACAAACCTTAGCAAACCAAAAAAAAAATGGAACTCACTTGGTTTTGGCTCACTCTCCTGGCCATTTTAGCCTCTTCTTTGGTTTCATCGCTGATGAAACCAAAGAAGAAGCTCCCCCCGGGCCCAAAGGGCCTCCCTATTCTGGGCCATCTACACCTGATCGGCAAAAATCCCCACCAAGACCTCCACCGCATCGCCAAGGCCCACGGCCCAATCATGTACATGCGATTCGGTTCCATCCCAAACGTCGTCGTCTCATCTCCCGAGGCGGCCGAGCTCTTCCTCAAGACGCACGACCTTGTCTTCGCCAGCCGGCCCCCCACCGAGGCCGCCAAGTACATGACGTGGGACCAGAGCGACGTCCTGTTCGGCGCCTACGGTCCGTATTGGCGAAACATGCGGAAACTATGCACTCTCGAGCTTCTCAGCACACACAAAACCAACTCCTTTAAGCCTATGAGAAGGGAGGAGATTTCCCTCTTCGTCGAGTCGCTCAGGGAGGCGCCTGGGCCGGTTGATCTCAGCGCGATGGTGTCGTCTGTGAGCGTGAACATGAGCTGCAGATTGGTGTTTGGGAAAAAATATGAGGAGAAGGACATTGACGAGAGAGGGTTCAAGGCTTTGATTAAGGAAGGGATGAGATTAGTTAGTGCTCCTAATGTGGCTGATTTGTTTCCTTTTCTTGGAGTTTTAGATCTCCAGGGGCTGAGGCGGAAGATGAAGGCGTACGCGAAGGTCTTCGATGGTTTCTTCGAGAAAGTCATTGAAGACCATCTCCGAGAAGGGGACCGCCCTGGCCAGGCGAAGGACATTGTCGATATGATGATGTCGATTATGCAGAGTGGGGATTCTGAGTTCAAATTCGACCGGCGCCATGTCAAGGCCATTATGCTGGTAAGACCATCTCTAACCATACACCAGATCTCTGCAAAAATTGTGGAACATGTAATAAAAAATTGTATAAAATTTAAAATTGCTTTTTAGCGTGACATATTTATATTTATATTTGCAAAAATTTGGGAAACATATAATAAAAAATTGTGTAACATTTAAAATTACTTTTTAGCGCGATGTATTTATATTTATATTTTTATATTTATGTGAACATATTTATATTTATATTTATATTTATGTGAACAGGATATGTTGCTAGGAGCGATGGACTCGCCATCATCAACAGTGGAGTGGATACTCACAGAGCTGATGAGGCATCCAACAGTGATGAAGAAGCTACAGAGGGAGATGGAGCAAGTGGTGGGATTGGATCGGATGGTTGAGGAGGCTGACCTCGACCGGCTCGAGTATCTCGACATGGTTGTGAAGGAGACCTTCAGGCTGCATCCGGTGGCTCCGTTGTTGATTCCTCACTATGCGAGGGAAGATAGCAAGGTGAATGGCTACGACATACCAAAGGAGTCGAGGATAATCATCAACACGTACGCGATTGGGCGGGATCCGAGTGTGTGGAGTGATCCGGAGAAGTTCACTCCGGAGAGGTTTAGTGGGAGTGAGATTGATGTTTGGGGGCATCATTTCCAGCTCCTTCCGTTTGGTGCGGGGAGGAGAGGCTGCCCCGGGATTCAGCTCGGGCTTATCCATGTTCGACTCATCGTGGCGCAGTTGGTCCATTGCTTTGATTGGCAGCTGCCAAATGATATGTCTCCAAAGGATCTTGATATGAATGAGGAGTTTGGTGTTTCTCTTACAAGGGCTAATCATCTCATGGCTGTCCCTACCTTTCGGTTGAAGATGTAGCTTTTGATGCAAACTTGTAAGAATTTGTGATAAGTGAGGCGATAAGGCAAACGTCCACATTTTCTTGAAAATTATGTAGGATATTGTTTCCTTATCGTATCTTTATTTTTAGTATTTAAATAATTGTCATGTATTGTGTCGTAACTATAAGCTCTAGTATGAGTTTTCTTTGTCGGTTCTTTTTCTGTAGTGCTAAAAGGAGTCCAATTGCATAAGTTTTATAAGTATAAATAGGTCTATTGTATTCCTATCTTAGATTATTTGTCAATTTCTTCTGCCATCTTTTCTCTTTGAGAAAGAGTTTCGCAAAGAAACCCTTATACCGCCGTCAACTAATTGTAGGTATGCCGACGATCGTTGATGAAGCAGAAGTATCCATTAACGTCGGCTTTGATAAGGTTATGGCTAGGGATGTCAATCGGGCCAGCCCATTGGATTTCGGGCCAACCCTATTCGGGTTGCGGGTCAATCGGGTGCGGGCTAATCGGGTTGTGATTTTTTCGGGTTATGAAAGTTCAACCCTAACCCTAAAATCTCAGGTTTCGGACTAGCCCAGCGGGCTAATCGGGTTACTGCCGATAAAATTAACATGCGATCAATCCAATAAATAATGATGCAAATTAATTATATTCATAAAGTATAAAATATTTAATTATGATAAATTTGAGATATATGCTTAAAATCAAACATAAACATGATCAAATACTAATATTTGAGATTTATGCAAAATAAAATATAAACATCAAGAAATTTTAAAGCATGTTTTAGAAATTTAAATATATTTTTAATGAATTTGAAGTTTCTAATTAATATATCTATTATTACGCTAATAAAAATTTAATATATAAAATTGAAAGTTATTTTTTTAGTAATCTATATTATAAAATAACCAATGAAGTGTCGAACTATAGACAAACAAATAGAACGATGGAAATTTTATCGAGTTTTCGGGTCTGACCCTAACGGATTGCGGGTTAATCCGGTGCGGGCTAATCAGGCTGTAATTTTATCGGGCTAGAAATTTTTAGCCCTAACCCTATAAATTTGGCGGGCTATTTGGGCCAGCCCACGAATTGCGGGCTACATTGGCATCCCTAGTTATGGCTCCAATCAATAGTTTGGACAAGTAGGTTACAAGTACACGAATAATTACCATGAATGATGTATGTAGCTTAAAAATTTGAGATGCAAAATCATTGGCAAAACGCCGAATAATTAACTCTTCATTGAATAGTATTAACAAATTCAAACATGTATATCATGTTAAATTTAATAAATTTAAGAGTGAACTACAAAAATAGTCTTTGGATTATGGGGTTATCTCATAAATGGTTCCTGGATTTTAAAAATATCACCAGCAGTTCCTGGACTAAGGGTTAATATAAAAAACGGTCCTTTTGCACTGTTTTGAGACGAAAATGCCCTTTTGAGGAGTTTTGGAGGGTTTGGGCAATTTGGTCTTTTTACACTTTTAACATTTTAAATTTGATATTATTTCAATTATGTACTAAATCTGATATTATTTCGAAATTATCATTCTTCAACTCTTTTGTCATACTTCACTTTGTTTCTTTATTTCAATATAAGATTTAATTTATAAAATTAAATTTTAAATTTTGATTTTTAAATATCAATAAATTTTTTTAATTAAAATTATTAATTCATGGACTATTGATTAAAAATATTAATTTTTGTTATTTAATATAATATTCAGCTGAATTGAAGAAGTACAAAAAATAATACTTAATCATGATGGAAAAATAAGAGCTATTTTATTTAGCCTCTGTTCGGTTGTTATAATTGCTTGTGATAGAATATTATGAAGTTGACTAAAAATTTTATATAGGAGTATTTTTGTTGAAATTTTCTAGTAATTTTGATTGTTTTCAAATTAATATACGAAAATTATATTAGTCTTACATTAGATGCATATTTATTTCAGAATAAATCGTGTTATATGATCTATTTATGATTAAAGCTATTAAATATTGATTAAAACTAAGGCGTTGTCATATCTTATTGATTAAATATTAGACACTATCAAATATTGATTATGCTATTAATTTTTTTATTTAATAATTTTTATAATTAAAAAAATTTATTGATATTTAAAAACTGAAATTTAATATTTAATTTTGTAAAACATCTAATATTGAAATAAAGAAACAAAGTGAAAGATGACAAAAGGGAAGAAGAATGATAATTTTGAAATAATATCAAATTTAGTACGTAACTGAAATAATATCATATTTAAAATATTAAAAGTGTAAAAAGACCAAATTGCCCAAACCCCCTCAAAAGGGCATTTTCGTCTCGAAATAGTGCAAAAGGACCGTTTTTTTATATTAACCCTTAGTCCAGGGACTGCTAGTGATATTTTTAAAGTTCAGGGACCATTTATGAGATAACCCTATTATTCAAGGACCATTCTTGTAGTTCACTCCAAATTTAGAATTCCAGTCACATTCGACATTTTTTTACCAGAATCATAATTCTATGATATAAAAATAGATAAGGGGTGCGTTAAAATGCTAACTTTTCTTAAATTACTAATGTGCTAACTCATCAATATAGTGTATTAAAAATATCAATACGATCACATTAAAATCACATTAAAATGTCAACACAAATATGTGTTGACAGTTAATAAACTGTGTTGACATTTAAATATCAATGTCAATATAATATATTAAAACATCAACTTAAGTTTATGTTGACATTTCAGTATTATCATGATGATATTTTTAATATATTCCATTGATGAGTTAACAAGTTAGCAACTTAAGAAAAGTTAGCAACAGATCACACCCCGAAATGGATAATCAAAAGATATGAGTAGATTAACAAAATGTTCTAGTATTATAATAGTAGTAGTAGAATATTTTGATTTGCCTGTAATAAAAAAAAATCTAATTTTTGGCTTCGTGAATCCAAAAATAATGAAGGTAAAGAATAAAAATTAATGAAAAAAGAAAGAAATAGAATATGCCTTTCACAAAATTCTAATCGGCCTTCTCTTTCAGGTTACTCCACTGTCTCTCAAACCAAAATCCCAAATTGAAAGAGATAACAAAAGCCCTCTCTTCCTCCACATTCCGCCGCTCTTCGTCGCCTTTCAGCTGCGTTACTGGTGAGTTCTGCTATCTTGAGATGCTGATTGATTCCAGCTAAATTTGTCGTTGCAACCTTTCATGATTTTATATTCTCAGTCACAAACGTAGGTTTCGCACGATTGAATTGTAAAATTGATATTTTTTATTGATATTATTGTAAAATTGCCTTTGAAACTTCAGAAAAACTGGGCCTAAGTGCTGTAGAGTGCTTGTTTTAATCGTCAATTTGTGAATTTAAATCTGTTCGTGAGTTCTGATTCTGCGTTTGATCCAAGTAGGCCGGCTGAAGAAATTAGATCAATGAAAACTTGTTTTTATTTGCAAAAGATGAATCCAATGCGAGAAAGTTCAGTTTTTGAAAGGTTGCACAGTACTTGGATTTACTATGAGTTAGTACTGGAGAATTTCTACAGAATGGGAGATGCTAAGTTCATTCCTAAATAATTAGGATCCAAAATTTATGAACAACTATGTGATTTATTTCGAAAAAAAATGTTAGGGAATTGCTTTTTGCACTCGTCCATCTTCCTTTCGAACTTCGACATCCAAAAATCCAAATGCGATGTCTCAGCAAACTTTGAAGTACTTTTTAGTTTCTGCTTTTGATTTATTTTCCAATCCTGTATTGGGAACTTGAAGTTCATCTACTTCAACCAATTTAGGTAATTACATTGCAGTGGGGCATCTTTGCAATAGATAGATATAGGAAGTGAAGAAGAGTAATGGGATATATATCCTCTGTATTTGTGTATGATCAAAAGGAGGCTTGGAGATGTCTTTAGCCACTGAGCACTTCACATGAGTTATTCAGTTTACTAAACATCAAGTTATATTAAGAAAAAGAAAGATTTCGATTTAATGGTTGGCCATTACTAAAGATGGTTAGGTAGATCATTGGTTCCACGGCCTTGTTACTTTTTGGTGTATTTGTTTCGACATACATGCCAGGGCTGATGAATGTTGCTGATGATTTATTGGGATAATATAGTAATCTGTCACTGATTTGGTGTATGTCTAGCTCAGCAATATTGTTGCCCCAATACCATGGAAGTAACTGGCTACTTTTTTACTCGATTATGTGAGAGTACGTCATACATCCATAGGTTAGAAATATGTATATTTGCTCTTCACATAGACTCATACCAAATCCCTGTTTATTGAATTGGTTGTGTTTCTTTTATTTTCTTTGATGGGGTTGGTTGCCTTCAGGCTGATAAATGGCGGATGAACCTCAAGTTATGGACAAATCATCTGAGGAGATCTCAGAAACCGTATCTCAGAAGAAGCAAGAAACACTTGAAGAGGTGCTTTCGAGACACAGGTACAGTAATACTTGGATGACTTTTCTGAAGAGAACTTTTGAACTCTGGAATAGGAAATATGAACCATCATGGCTAACTACAGAATAAAAAGTCAGAAACTATGTTTTGAAGTACTAAGTACAAAACTCATTAGCAGTTTGTCCAAAAATTGTTTATTTGCAGGAAAGAGACTACTGATCTGCAGAACAAGGAAGTTGCAATGAAAAAGGCGGCTGCTAAAGGTAGCAAGGCTGAGCAAAAAACTAAGAAGAAACAAGTTGATGAAGAGATAGCTAGACTCTCAACAAAGCTTAAAGAAAGACAAGCCGATGAACTGGCTTCATTAGGCTTTAATAGCAGTAGCAGCAGTCAAAAAGGAAAGCTTGATGACTTGGTGGTGAAGGCTATTGCTGGGGTTTCAATCACAAATAAAGCTGAGCAGCCAAAACTCAGTAAGAGTGCCAAAAAGCATAAGAAAAGAGCCGAACAGGATGCAGCCAGGGAGCAAAGAATACAAGAGGAGCAGAGCCAAATTGTGAGTGATCGAATGATTGAAGATGAGAAGTTAGAGAAAAAGCTCGAGCCTCTTGGATTCACCATCAATGAAATAAAGCCGGATGGGCATTGTCTGTACCGAGCTGTTGAGAATCAGTTGGCCCTTCAATCTGGAGGCTCTTCTCCATATAACTACCAAGAGCTTCGGAAAATGGTAGCTACTTATATGCGGGAACATGCAACAGATTTTCTGCCATTTTTTCTGTCTGAGAATATGGCAGATGGAGAATCCGAAGAGTCCCTTACAGAAAGATTTGAGGACTACTGTAACGAAATAGAATCCACAGCGGCCTGGGGAGGACAACTGGAACTTGGTGCTCTGACCCACTGTCTGAAGAAACATATCATGATATTTTCCGGATCCTTTCCTGATGTAGAGATGGGAAAGGAATACAAATCGGGCAACGCCACTGGCTCAGCTGGCTCAAGCGTTATGCTATCCTATCACAGGCATGCCTTTGGGCTCGGTGAGCATTACAATTCTGTCGTTTCCATTTCAGGCCAATAGTTATTTTGTATTCAAGAGGTCACGTTTGATGATTTGATCACGACACGATGCCTGTCCTGTGCAATATATTTTTTCAAGACTGGAGTTTAAACTACATCTGAGTTTTGTTACACATTTTGAAAAAAAGAGATGCTTTTGTGGTTTTTCTATTTATTGAATGGGTTCTTTGTTAGATTTCTCTCACCGTAATGATGTGTTTAACTTGAAATCTTGAATATTACTCCCCTCATTCCGCTTAAATAGAGTCGTAATACATGTAATTATGCTAAAAAACAGATTCCTCTCGCGAGATCATTGCGATTTGCAAGCATATGTTTCAATCCTAATGTTTTTCTTGTTAATTTTTCAAATCACGAGAAGGATTATAATTTAACTGAATTTTAAAAAATTTATACTATTCTTTAATGTATTAAAATTTATATTCGAATTGGTCCCAAACTAGTACTAGTACAAATTTATTAATTTTAAAATTAGAGAAATACTCTTGCCATGGACTGATAGAGAACATTTCCAAATAATTTCTTAAGATTTTTTAAGGGAATTTATCATTTTCATTTTGTAAAATAAATGTTCCACTCCAATTTTTTTTTTATTTTTTATGGTATTTTAAGGGAATTAAGTTAGTGTTTTCATTTTGTACTAAAATATTGAGGAAAACCAAGTGGGTGCAACCCGTAGACCCATAATGGATAAACGGGTTCGGGTCGGGACTAACCTGCAGACTCGTATATAAAAACTTACCCAAATTCAAAATCCTTGTAAAACCTCTGAGATCCAATTGTGGCGAAAGAGAGGAAAAAATCATGTAAGTTGGATACAAAATCCAAAATTGAAGAAACAAAAGGAGGCAAATGGATCGAAATTGGAGCTTCCCTTTTACCTTCTCTTTGCAACTTCTTCCTATAAATTCAGAATTGGAGAAATATTTTAAATTGGAGGTGGCGCTGAAAAAGAGAGAATTTAATTTGGGAGTGAGGAGAAATTAGAGATAGAAAGTCCTAATATAAAATAGACATCGTATCGTG
This sequence comes from Salvia hispanica, assembly GCF_029641045.1. Classification (NCBI taxonomy): domain Eukaryota; kingdom Viridiplantae; phylum Streptophyta; class Magnoliopsida; order Lamiales; family Lamiaceae; genus Salvia; species Salvia hispanica. The sequence continues at coordinate 16,146,189 of NC_142694.1, forward strand.
AATACCAGTGAAGTCCCATTAAAGTTTAAACATTAGCTGCGCGACTCCTCCTGAGCGGCACCCACCCAACCCCACCCCAATCGACTTTTGAATTAAATAATCTGAGCGGCACCCACCCAACCCCACCCCAATCGACTTTTGAATTAAATAATCATTTCTCTTTCATCCACATATACAACCTCCAACTTATTAAAACTTTTACCTCCATCAATGACTCCAACTCAACCCCAATACATATTTTCTTTTTCATATATTTTCAATCAATATAAATTTTATATTTATTCAAATATATTAAAAAATTCATATAAAATTATATAAATTATTTTATAATTTAAATTTATAATAAAAATTATTACACATCCATATATAAGTGAAGTACTCCCTCCGTCCCATAAAAGTTGAGACAAAACTTTTGGGCACGGAGATTAAGAATTTATATTAAATAAATAGGAGAGATGAAAAAAGTAGAAAAGATAAGAGAGAGTAAAGTAAATGATGGAATAAAGTAAGAGTGATTAGATGTTTTGTTTTTTGTTAAAAAAGGAAATGACTCAACTTTGTTGGGACGGACTAAAAAGGAATACGACTCAACTTTTATGGGACGGAGGGAGTACAACATAATAAAAATACACAAATAAAAGAAATACGGTACAATAATAGAAAATAAACAAACCAAATTACAAACTAAAGTGAAAAATAAGAAAGATTACTAAAAAAGATAAACATTACAAATTCAACTATTTGTGCCAAATTTATCCCAAATGTGTTCAATCAAATCATCTCGAAAGGCAATGTGAGCTTCTCTATTGCGGAGTTGATCTCGATTTGTTATATAAGAAAACAAACTCCCAATCCGTTGAGTAGAGTAGCAAAAAGCTTCAGCATTTCCTTCTTGTGCTCTTGTAGGTGTATCTTCAAAAAACTCAGTAGGATCATAATAATTTTGATATGTATCACGTTCATCTTCTACTATCATATTATGCATGATTATACAAGCAATCATAATTTTTCCCATCAACATCTTGTCCCAGACAAGGCATGGCCTTCGCAAAAATGCGAAACGCGCTTGTAGGACTCCAAATGCTCGCTCAACATCTTTTCTGATAGACTCTTAGAATTGAGCAAACAACTTATGCTTTTGAATTTGTGGAGAAGCAATTGACTTCACAAATGCAGCCCATGCAGGGTATATGCCATCAGTAAGATAATATGTCCTATTATACTGATGACCATTTACTACGTAATTAACAGATGGTGCTCGACCTTCTAAGACATCATCAAAAACAGGAGACCTATGGAGTACATTAATATCATTGCACGAACCTGGAGTTCCAAAGAATGCATGCCATATCCATAAGTCGTATGATGCAACAGCTTCCAAAATGATCGTTGGTTTGCCACTTCTCCCTGTATATTGTCCAGCCCATGCGTTAGGACAATTCTTTCATTCCCAATGCATACAGTCTATACTCCCAATCATGCCTGGAAACCCACGTTGATCTGCTACATATAGAAGTCTAGCGAGATCTTGTTCAGTAGGTCGTCTAAGATATGTGGCACCAAAACATGAGATAACACCTTCAACGAAATGTATTAGAGAATCTCTCGTCACCGTTGAACTCATCCGCAAATATTCATCAACGACATCGGATGATGTCCCATACGCCAGCACCCGCATAGCTCCGGTACATTTCTGTAACGATGACAAACTTTGTCTCCCTGTAGCATCGCGTCTCTCTTGAAAATACTCATCATTAGCAGTAACAGCTTCTACAATCCGAAGGAATACAGATTTGTGCATGCGAAATCGGCGTCGGAAGACCTCTGGCCCATATGTCGGGTTGGGACTAAAGTAGTCATTGATCAAACGCTCAGCACCAATCTCGCGTTGCCTTTCACAATACCTTTTTCTAACTGTAGAAGCTTGAGCCCCCACAATTAGATTGTGATTGGTGGATTACATGTTCTCAACAATTGTATAGATTTGATGATTTTGTTGAGAAACTCGTTCCTCCCATTCATTGAGGGCTATGATATTTGAATCATCAGAACTTGAATCCGATGAAAGTGATGAGTTTTCACCAGAAGACATTTTTTGGAGGTGGAATGAGTACTTGGTGGTATCTTCGAAAAATTTCCACCAGCTATGTATAGACTAAATAAATTTGCATGTGACACTAAACGCCAAGACATGTGAGACACAATTGCAGTAAAGCATGTGACCTATCTAATTTTTGTATGATAATGTATGCGATGACAAAACGTTTGAGTGGCACTGTGATACATGTGACATTTCAAAACTTTTGTCAGATAAAGAAGTGATGTTTGTAAAGCATGTGACACACAATTGCAGTAAAGCATGTGACATATCTAATTTTTGCAGGATAATGCATGCGATGACAACCCATTTGATTGACAATGTGATGCATGTGACATTTCAAAGCTTTTGTAATGCAAGTAGCACCAAATTCATATATGCAAATGCATGTGATAAAGTAATGATATTTGTGACATTTCAAATACTTTTGCAGGAAAATGCATGTGTCACGAAAATCATATCTAAAAAAATGCATGTGATAAAGAAATAATAATTGTGACATCTCAATTGCTTTTCCAGAAGATGCATGTGACCATATCACATAAACTTAATATTACACAAATTTCTATTACATAAAGTGCAAACAAAGATCACACCAACATACACCAAACTAACATTACATATTAAAAGCACACCAAACTAATATTACTTAAACTAATGTCACACCAAACGATGGTCTTACATAACTTATTATCACACCAAACTCATATCAAACTAAAATCATTCATTTTTTAAACACAATATCCATTAGTTGATGTTTCATCTCTTGATCTTCTGGGGACAAGTGCTCTTTATCCAACAACTTGATCAACATTTTTTGGTACATCTTCATAGAGGGCTTTTCTAGCTTTTCACGCTCTATCTGCAGTCGAGCCTTCACTAGTTCGTTCTCATTATCTTTAGCTAGCCTTAGTGCATGAAGTTCTGCAGCAACTTGAGCATTAGTAGAATCAGATTGTGTTACCTTACTTTTTCCTTTTCTTTTTGCCTTGTCTCTGCCCATAGGCCGAGAACTAGTTGAATGGCCAGATGTAGGAGTTTCCGGATTTGAAGGGATAGTATACTCGCCAGATTCAGAAGTCTTTGTCCTCTTTGAATTGCTATCATCCTGTTCATAACCAACATTTTCATTGTAAGGAGGAAATACCTGTGTTGTATCATGAATACTCCACTTTTGATGTTTGCTCATAACTTCATTAAACACTATCAAATCTTGAAATTTTTTGCCGCCTCCTCCTTGGTAGATGCTATGAGCTTCATTCTCAACATCTTGGTCGCTCATTCCACTCCTCCTTCGCGCGTTTGCTTCTTTGCAAGCAGCCACCCATTTGTTTGCATTTTCGTTAAGTCGTTTCCATCGACTCTTCATAGAATCCACATTTCTTTTGTTAATTTTAGCTGGATTTTCTGCTTGAGCTACGTGATACAAGTTTTTCACACGTACCCATAGTGCATCTCCCTTCTGATGTTTACCACGCACACTATCTACGCTTGCATGGACCCAAGAAGACATAAGTGCTAAATCTTCTTTCACAACCCAACTTACATTGTTTGAGCTCCTCTTCTTTTTGTTCTCTTGTTGGGCATCTCCGAACAAGTTTTGGACGACATTGTTGATGTGGGAATTTCAGTAGATGTAGGAATTTGGCTTAGATTTGGAGATAATTCAAAGTTTTGTGAATACTCGGGATTTGAAAATGATTGGGGATTCTGATAAGGTGTTGCAAAATTTGGAAAATTTTGCGAACTTGGATATTCTGATGATTGTTGATAATTTTGGGAATTAAAATAGTTTGGGAAACAAGAGCGATAATTTGGATGATTTGGATCCATAAAACCAAATTTATCAAAACAAGAATGAAAGGGCGATAATTTGGAGGATTTGGTTGCTTTTGTGAGGAATTGTATATGTTAAGTGGGATATATATAGAAAAGTAAAGCACAATGTAGTAGCAAATAGTAAAAAATAATAAATTAAAATAAAATAATAAAAAATGTAGTCAGATGTCATTTTATGGAAGAGTGGTTCACATGATTTTTTTGGAAGAATAATTCACATGATATTTGAAAAGATATATAGAGATAAATATAATAATCATTGAATAAAAAAATAATAATTAATAAAACAATCAAAATTTAATGTAGTGCAAAATTTTCAAGATTGAAAATGTGATGTAGAATTATATTTTTATTGTGCAAATTTATTACAACATACATGTAGTCCAATAATAAGTAATAAAATAAATCAATAATAAAAAGTGAAAAAACAAAAAGAAAAAAGAAATCAAATATTCAGCCATTAATATTATGACATGTGGCATGTGCCCCTCAATTTGTTTGGTGGCGGTTGGTTTTTTTTGTTTTAGAATTTTTTTTAATTATACTTATTTTGTTTTTGTGAGTGACATAGTGTGTACTGTCACCAATGGAGGTGGTCTGAGCGCCCCCTTTCTTCCACGTCACCTCACATCTCTTTTTCTTGTTCCGTGAAATTCTCTCCCTTCTCTGTTTCTCTATTTCTCTGCCATTCTTAAATTAACTGTCCATGAAAAAGATCTCGAATTTCAATTGTTACTGCTTATATTGAGTGATTCTCTTCCTCCTTGCCTATTTACAATTCTGTATGAATGTGTGCCTCTTCCATCTTGCCAATTCTCTATTTCTATGATGATCAAAATCCACCTATTTGCACGATTCCATCTCCATCCCCCGAATTGGAATTCCAAAGCTTATAATCGTTTTTGGATATTTTAATTTATGACTTAAAAATCTAAATCATATCACCATTTATATATGCAAATTCCAATGTGCTCACTTTCGATATGCTGTGAAAGCAAGGGAAGTGTTTGGTGACATAGCTGAGATTGTGATCTTTAATATTGGGCTTCATCCCCAATAAATTACGCCTTCCATTGACGGGACTTGCAATCAAATTAGATCTATTTTCTTCTTCTCTTTTATGCAATCATCATCTGTGTTTATCCTTTTTGTATAACTTTCAAGTGTAACACTAATATTTAAAACTCACCAAGAAGAAGAAACATGGAAGAGAGGTGGAGAGAAATTTACAAAGTGGCAGATGTGCAGAGAGAAATTTTGGTTGTTCTAGCAAAGTGGCAGTTTGCGCAGAGAGAAAAAACGTGGAAGAGATACGAATATATACATAAGAAAATAGAAATTGAGAGGGAAAAAAAAAAATAGAAAATGAGAGGGACACTCACCCGTCGCTCAGCAAGTCACGCGCAGCATAACAAATCTCTAACAAACCTAATAGGGTAAAATTTGACACATAATCCAACCAGTGACGGAACCAGAAATTTAAATAAGCCGGGGCCGGAAAACTTTAAAATTATAACAATAGTAAAATATTTAATTTCATACTCCATCTGTCCATCGCGTATTTCATTTTCAGCATTCATTTTTAAAAAACGATAATAAATAATTAAAGTATAGAAAAAAGTAAAATAAGAGAGAGAATAATATAGAGAATACTCCTTTTTATATTATTATCTTTCTTACTTTATTATCTTTTCACTTTAACTATTTATTATTCCCTTCGTCCCAACTAAGTTGAGATAAAACTTTTGGACACAGAGATTAAGAAATTGTGTTGAAAAGTATGAAAGATTAATAAAATAGGAAACATAAGGAGAGAGTAAAGTAAATGATGGAATAAAATAAGAGTGAGTGAATGTTTTATTTTTTGTCAAAAAAAAAATGATTCAACTTAGTTGGGATTAGGGATGTCAATCGGGTCGGCCCACCGGGTTTCGGGCCAACCCTATTCGGGTTGCGGGTCAATCGGGTGCGGGCTAGTCAGGTTGTAATTTCTTTCGGGTTATAAAAGTTCAACCCTAACCCTAAAAGCTCGGGTTTCGGGCTAGTCCAACGGGTTAATCGAGTTGCTACCGATAAGATTAACATGCGATCAATCCCATAAATAATGATGAAAATTAGTTATATTCATAAAATGTAAAATATTTAATAATGATAAATGTGAGATATATGCTTAAACTCAATCATAAACATGATCAAATACTAATATTTGAGATATTTCGTAAAATTTTAATGCGTATTTTAGAAATTTAAATTTTTTTTAGTGAATTTAAAGTTTTTAGTTTATTTATCAATTATTATATTAATAAAAATTCAATATATAATTTATATATTTAATATAAAAATTGAAAGTTACTTTTTTTTAGTTATCTATAATTATAAAATCAATCAATGAAATGTCGAATTAGGACTAAAAATTGCAATAATAAAATTTTTATCGGGTTTTCGGGCCAGCCCATCGGGTTTTCGGGTCTGGCCCTAACGAGTTGCAGGTTAATCGGGTACGGGCTAGTCGGGTTGTGATTTCTTTCGGGTTATAAAAGTTCAACCCTAACCCTATAAATTTGGCGTGCTATTCGGGTCAGCCCACGGGTTGCGGGCTACATTTACATCCCTAGTTGGGATATCCCTAAAAATAATATAACTCAACTTTGTTGGAATAGAGGAAGTATATTTTTTCCAAAATGAGTACTCAAAATGAAACGTCTTTACTATTAATTGTCTTAGACGAATTGTAGTAAAAAAATTATTTTTACTATCAATTTTATATGCAATATCAATTTCACAAATACTCTTTATCTTAGTAAATTTAAGAATGTTTGGAACTAAGATTGTTTTCATTATTTGGAGTAATTAAATAGTTTGTGTTGATTTGATTTTAACTATTAAGGATGGAATTAAATTATGATGAAGGATTTTATACGATCGAGTAATGGACTACATATATGTTATGGAGAATAAAATAAATTAAATGCTCCTTTGATTTTGCTCAAAAAAATGGAGTATCAAAATACGGTAAATATAATTTATCACTAATTTTTCTACTATTTGACACGTCAGATATTTTTCCTTCTTCCAATGCACCTGATGTATCCAAAAAAAATAAAATAAATAAAAGATCTTTTGCACCGCCCTGTTCATCTTCTTCCCCGTGCCGCCTCGCCATTTCTTTTTCTTCAAAATTCCTCTTTTTGCATTCTCTCGGCCTTTTTTCCACTTCGCCGCCCAAGTCTTGTGTTCTTCTTGCTAATTCTACTTTCAATTTTAGATAATCGGATGGCGGGATTCATTGGCTCTTGGGGCGGAGACTGGTTAGAGGACAGCCATGTAATGGGGAGTCTGGGTCTGGGGCTGGCCAAGCCCCCGCGCGCGGGGGCTTGTCCCTATGTAGTTCCGTCGCTGAATCCAACAAATGTGGAATTGATTCGGTTTGCAAGATTGTATCCCGATATTAAATATGCAATGAGTTTTATTCAGAAGATTCAATCTCACAACTCAATCATAGATTATATCTTGATATTGTTTTATCTAAGAAAACGACCGCCAACTATATAGACTAAAATTTATCACTTAATCAAACCATTGAATTCTGTTGACCCAAATAAGGACCATACTGTAAGCCCAATAAGGCCAACTTAACGGGATTAACATCCAGCACCTATGGTGAGCTTGTTTACCCCTTGATTTGCATTTTTCTTGCTGTTAATTTTCTTAGCAGATTCAACACCAGATGATAATAGGTGCTCTATGTCCAATTTCTTCAGGCTTCCCATCACACCGTCGGGGATTTCTTCAAGTTCCTTGCACTTTCTAAGCACAAGATACCTAAGTTTAGGAAAACTATCGTTTGAGGCCTTCCAAGTAAATAGCTTCGTATCTTCAATGAGCAAGAAGTGGAGAGAGTGTTGGAACTGGCAGCGGAAGCGGGCGCATAAATTAATCACATAAAAATTAGATCTATTTAGCAGATTATTTAGACAAAAGCTATTCGCGTAATTATCACATGTATCATGCTCATAACTTGAATCAATCATGCTTTAAGAATATTGAAACCTAAAACATGCTTTTCTACGGAGCAGAAAAATACCTAATTAATTCTCCAAAGAATTGAAGATGGCTAGCTTCTTCTCCACGTGATGCTTTGAGTACTAAACCACAAATCTTCTCTCTGGTTCCCGAACTGTATCCCAATATCAGTGTGGGCTGATCTTACTAGAATACTAGGACTTAAATAAAGAAGACAGAAGAAATCCTTTTTGGAATAGGAGAGGAATTCGAAAATTCCTACAGCTTGTGAGAGCTGAAATTTTCGAAAATTTTAGCAAATAAAATTGTGTTGTTTCTGTCTCCTTTATTCTCCTATTTATATTAAGTTCATTTTGGGCCCAGACAGGGATCTATGGAAGGTTATGGATATGGGCTCATCCAATTTACTTTTTACTAATTAAATTGAACCCACAATTTAATATAAGTTATAATTGGAATATTACGAGCAGCCACTACAGAAGTAATATTGAACTCTCCCCATCCAAATCCGAAATTACAAGTAATCCGGATTTCCGTTTAACTTTCATTTCCCGTGCTTAAGATTAAAATGTCCATTAATTAATTAATGTCTGCTATTGACTTAATTAATTAACTTCTTATTAATTCCAAGAGTGGACTTAGCATGAAACGCTTATTTATTATTCATAGAGTAATCACACTCCAACTAGCTAGGTTCCGAATAATAAAACCTTGTTTCGCGCTCCTCTTGAGGACATTATCAAACGAGACTCAGCTCGCGCACGATTCAATATAATAGCAATCCTAGCACCGCTAGATATCGATCACCACTACCCAATATATCAGGATCATTGGGTTACGAAAAACCCGCACCATTTGATAAGTCAAAGTAGTGCATAATCAATACCGTATGCTCAATGCTACATTGATTAAGAAACAAATATTTATCAAGACCTCGCCTTTCAGTAGATAGCCTAAGGCAAGTCTCGCTGTTAGATCCGTTCAGTGTTATACCACACCAATGTCATCTTATTTCAGTAAGGCTTAGAAATATGCGGACTGACATTGCAACCTTTCTCGATGGATAGTCAAATTCCATCTAGGTTGTGAAATTCATCTTTTTCTTTGTTTAGAACTGACCGTATTACCTTAAAGTGGACGACGCCCACAACCGGTCTACTAAAACAAAGACTTAGACTTTGTTAAGTTAACTTATACATTTAAACATGCATTAACATCCATTAAATGTAAAACATAACAACATTATGACAAAAAATAATCTGTTTTATTTATTGGAAAATAAAATAAGAGTTTTACAGTATTCAATCACTCGAAACGTGATTTCTAGTATACAAACTCTAATAGAAGCCTCCACCAACAACCTCCCACGATATTCCTGTGAATGTGTTGTCTTTCAATTTGAGGACTTGGAGAGCTTCCATCCTCGCCAACATAAACATATGCTTTCAATCCAAGCTTGTGCCCGCGATAGTCAGCATAGTGAGTTTTGTTGGGAACCAGCTTGTTAACCCAGGAAAATGCATTGATCGTTGGGATTCTGAATCATGGAATGCATTTACTAGCTTTAACTTTTCAAGTTGATTAAGCATTCCCAAGGAATTTGTTTTAAACAGAATGGCCAAGTTTCCTTGAATTGCCAATCTCTTTAGGTTAGGGACCTGTTGAAGACATTGGTGGTACAAATTTTCGGTGATATTCTACTCAGAGTTTGGAGACTCTTGCAACCCTCACCATCCCCTTCGACAATTTCTATAATTACATCATTCGTTTTCAGATGCCTCAGTTGTACCATCTTCCATATATTTGCTTTGATAGTGATGGATTCTTTATTAGGTAGACTACCAGAGTTTGAAGGTTCCACAGGCTAAAGAAGACTACGGAAAGATTTGAGTATCAACAGATATACTAAGTACTTCAAGTGAAATAGTTTGGTAATACTCTAGGTATCTCACCCAATTTGATGAACTCAGATTCACATAACTCTGAGCATACCCAATTCATCAACCATAGTCAGGGGCATGCTTTGCAGGGAAATTCATTGGAGTCTTGGAGAAGCATAAAAGAGATCGTATGCAACCAACTTTGTTCTTTCCTTCTCGAGCGAAGAAGATCTCAATATCAGAATGGATACAAAGTCGGCGGGGTTTGTCAATCTCAGATAATCGGCGGGGTTAAGATCTCCATTCACACATTTCACTTCAAGGAAAAACCTTTGTTGCTCTTGTAAAACTTTTAAACCACATAATGCATGTACCACATCATGAACACGACATGTTTTGACCTCACCTTTGGAAGTCCTTTCAACAACCATCACTAAGTTCCCAAAATTGTGGGATTGAAAGATACTATAGAGACGTTGGACAACTTTTGGCTCCATATTCCAATCCAATGGTAATCTATATAGAGATGTGAATCGGGTCACATCTACTGGGCCAATCCACCGGGCTAGCCTACTGGGTCAATCAGAAAATGGGTGTTACACATTCTCAAAATATGTAACTAAATACGCATTCTCAGAATGCGTGCAGAATTTAAGAAAAAGGCAAAAAAAAAAACTAGCCTATTTACGTGCATATATATATGAGTCGAGCTCATTCTTTGCATACTTCTTTTATTGCACTTATAAGCTCACTCTTGCACGTTGTTCCAAAAGAATTCTTACTATCACCACGATTGAAAGTGGCAATCCATGACAATTATGGCCTATACATTCTCTAACAACTTTCAAATCATCAAAGCACATGTCGGGTTTACCAAATACTCCCTCCGTCCAGCAATAGAAGTCCCGTTTTTCCGTTTTTGTCCGTCCGGCAATAGGAGTCCCGGTTCTACTTACTATATTTGGACAATTTAATTACCCTCCCAATTCTCAATAATTTACTACATTGCCATTAAAAAACACCACCTCCCCCAAAATTAACTTATCTCTCTCACTCTATCTATCCCTAAAATCACCAATACTCACTCTCTCGCTCACCAAAATTCTCACTCTCTCGCTCACTAACATCAACACAACTCTCCCTCTCTCTCTCGCTCATCAAAATTCGCTCTGTTGAAACCCTAATTTGACGCCGCCTCCTCTTCCTCCTCCCAATCGCCGCCTCCTCCTCTTCCCCACTCTAGCCTAAATGGATTATGTACCCTCTGAAACCCTATCACCCATCTATGGGCTAGATTCGGCCGATTCGATGTCCACCGTAGTTCCTGAAACGCCGATGGTGGAAGTCCCTCCGTGGACCGATTCTCAGCCCTCTATGTTCCTTGAAACCCCAGATCTGGAAGCTATACTCGATTCGGAGCTTATCGTCCCTGATACGCCGGAGACCATGCTCGATTCAGAGCTTATCGTCCCTGATACGCCGGGTTATGAGAGTCCCGACTCCACTGTGGTACCTGAAACTCCGCGGGTGAAGAGGCGGCGGCGTCCTGTTGAGGAAGAGGAGTGGTTCAAGGAGTTCCTCCTGATTCTCTTGCCCGGCATGAAAAATCTCCTCTAATATTGTGAGTTTTGTAAGAATCACCCCCTATCTAGGGTTCGGAGATTCTGACTTGGTCTGTATTTAGGGTTACAGTATTTTTTTTGTGTTGATTTAGCCACCCCCTTTTGGGTTAGGAGGCTTAATCTTGCCCTATATGCTGGAATTAGTAATGTTTGACTGATGGTCGCTCTGGAATTTGTTGTTGGTTGCTGGAATTTGTGCATTCTACTGCTATATGCTGAAATTTCTGATGTTTGGCTGATTAATCCAATTGTGGTGTTTATTTGTATGCTGAATGGCTCTGAGGGATGTTTATGATGGTTTATTGTTGCTATACTTGCTGCAATTTGTTATTGGGTGGTGCTGTGGTGAATTGTGGTGCTTATATTGTGTGAAAAGCCACCCCTTGATTAGGTTTGGAGGCTTTTGTTGGTTCCCTATGCTGAAAATTTTCTGAGGGATGTTTATGATGGTTTATTGTTGTTATACTTGCTGCAATTTGTTGTTGGGTGGTGCTGTGGTGAATTGTGGTGCTTATATTGTGTGAAAAGCCACCCCTTGATTAGGTTTGGAGGCTTTTGTTGGTTCCCTATGCTGAAAATTTTCTGAGGGATGTTTATGATGGTTTATTGTTGCTATACTTGCTGCAATTTGTTGTTGGGTGGTGCTGTGGTGAATTGTGGTGCTTATATTGTGTGAAAAGCCACCCCTTGATTAGGTTTGGAGGCTTTTGTTGGGTGGTGCTGTGGTGAATTGTGGTGCTTATATTGTGTGAAAAGCCACCCCTTGATTAGGTTTGGAGGCTTGTGTCCATTCCCTATGATGAAATATTTCTGAGGGTCTTATAGCATCATCCTGCATATGTGCATCACATTAGGTTTGCACTATTTCTATACACCAAAAAAACAAAAACATCAGACCCTAACCCAAAAAATAATAGGGGCTGACCAACACACCAAAAAAATCAGACTACCATATTCCATAAACACTATGGCCTGACCAACACACCAAAAAGATCAGTCCACCCTATTTCATAACCATCACTTTGGCTTACTTAGAAGCCAAATGCATTTGACAGAGGGCCAATATCATACATTGACCCATCATTGTTCTCTGGCATTTGTAAGTAATGCAGCACCTCTCTCACAAGATCCCCATCCACTTCCAACACTTTAGGCAATCCAACAGTTCTTTGTAGCCTATCCTTGTTGATGTGAGGAACTTTGTAGCCATTTCCACCCTTGCACTGTAGGTATTCAGTGAGGCAAGCCTGCAAGCTTAGGAAAACTTTATTGAGAGTTTGTGGTGAAAGCTCTGCAAAAGAGCTACACACATTCCCCACAAGTTCATCCACAGTGCTGCATGGTTTCTCATACTGCAGTGACTGAATTGCTCTAAGAAATCCCAAGTCTAAGATGTTAGTGTCAGGGGAATTAGGTGGTTGACAAATCAGTTGGATTTTAAATCCATCTGAGTTGGCAACAGCCTGAAATTCTGGATCCATAGCTGTTATGTGTGGGGTTGCATTATCTTGCTGAATGTAGATGTCTTTGCTTGCCCAAATTGGCCACTTGGCCTTAATTGCAGGTATAATCTGGCATGAATAACAATAACATAGCTAAATGATGATCTTTGTTGAGTTTTTAAGATCTGATAGAATGGAAAAAGTTGCATACCTTGTTGATAAGGCAGTCTCTCATCACTTCCTTTGTGACTGAATGTAATGGCTTGGTTTCCATGGTCCCTCTGGGCCTGTTCTTTGACTTCCTCTGTGCTGGCAGTACTTCAGTGAAGGGAAATATTCCCACCTTACCATCATAAGTTGCCTGCCCATCCATACCAAAATGTGGTCTACTGACAGCACACATAAACATAACTTTGGTGATGAATCTCTTGGATTTGCATGATCTATATGGCTCATCCTCATCCGGCAAAAGGTAGTACCTGTCTGATGCCTTGGTCATATAGAACCATTTTTCATCTATATGCACTACATTGTGCATGCTCTGATATTGAACTCTAGCTTGAGTAATTTGTGGCTGAAGTTGACTAAGACTCCATCTAACTCTTGCTAGCTTATTCATATTGGTGAGGGCAGGTTTGATTGCATTCGTATGTGGCCTTAATTTACCTTGCTTCACCAATACACCTACTGTGCTCTTGCTAACATTCAATTTGACAGCCATTGTTCTCTATGAAGCTCTCTCAAGAATAGATAAGTTTCTAACCTTTTCTTCATCAAGTTGTAATATGTCAGCATGTGTGTATCCTTTAATCTTTCCTTCCATGCTTGCAGGTTCTCCCCTTTGCATCTGCTCCTTGGCTGCCTTCCATAGCCTGTACACGGTCTTCCTACTGACCTCAAATGTCTCTGCTGCCTCCATTACAGCCCCTCTTGCAAGTACTCCATCATGGCTGTGCTTGAGTAGAAACTGCACCACATTGTTCTTGATGTTGCTGTTCAAGTGTTTGGTTTGCCTCTGCCCATTATCCATCCCTATGATGAAATTTCTCTGAGGGATTTAAATTTACATAAACTAAGGGAGTTTTTTTTGGAGTTTCTCAGATTTTGGGGTTGGTAAGAGTGTCTTAAATGAGTGTAGGTGGTGTATTTATAGCTAATGTTTGGAGTTGTACCTTTTGGAATTCAAATTTCCTTCAAACTTTTTATAGAGGGAAATTTGAACATTTCAGTTCCCTCCTTGTATTTTTAGCACTTTTGGAAGTGTATTTTGAACAGATTTGAAATGAATGTGATGAATTAGCATTTGAAAGCATTTTGTTAATGTTTGTGTAATTTTTAAATTCAGTTTTTCTTTCTTTCTTTCTGTCCGTGAAACTCAACACATAAAAACTCCAAAAAAAAAAATTGGCAGCTTCTTTAGTTTTGGTAGACAAAGCCAAATTTGGCACCTTCATCTCATACCAATAAAACTTCCAACATGGAATAAAATATTTTAACACAATTGAGGTGGGTCCCAAATTCCACTATCACACACCATTTATTACACACTCCAAAACTTTCTTAAAACCCGTGCCTTGGAGAAATGGGACTACTATTGCTGGACGGAGGGAGTACCTTGCATGAGAGAAGTTTCCAATGTTGTGAATCCTTCAAGAAGGGAAGCTCGAAGGATTCCCTTAGCTGACTAACTTTGTCTCCTACACTCTTCTTGCGAGACTGGTGATGACTACTTTACTCATGTAATTGCTCTTGGACAAAACCACTCTGATAGTCATACAAGCCTCCATAGTCCACACATCATCCAAGACTAGAAAGAATTTTCTCTCCTTAAGATAATATTGAGCTGTCTCAATTAATGCATGATCACTTAGACCTGACATGTCATCGCTGGTGAATTCCTTGAGAATACCGAGGAACACATTCGCTGGTGAATTCCCTGAGAATGTCGAGGAACACATGATTAATTGATGTTATAATTCTTGACTAATGTTATTAAACTAGTTGGCATTACTCTATTATTTATTACACTACTTAACTACAATTATATAAGGCTAAAATCCTTTTTTGTTCCTAAACATGTGGTTGTTTTATGAAGTTGGTCAAGAATATTCACTTTTAAAAAATCGAGTCCCAAACACACGTAGAAGCATAAAAGAGAATGGATGCAGCCATCTTTCTTCTTTTCGCACTTTTGGTATTAAAAATTTATGCCTAGATTAAAAATAAAAAAAATAAAAAATTAGTAAATTAAAAAGGGTTATATGGCATAGTAAGTTGGTGTACCTCACCAATAACTTCTTGAAAAATGGAAATTAAAAAGGGTTTTAATGCCACGTCAATTGAACACCAATACAATAAATCTTTGTATAAAATTGACATCTATTAGTTATGGAAAGTGACATTATATTACTACTATATGAAAATTATTATCATAGAATAGACGTGCACTATACTAGTACAATATATATGTATATTGACCTCTTAATGTAATACTAATATTTTACACAAGTAATTTATATTACATTATATGTCAAAGAAAAAAAATCATATTATTACTCTTTGATAGTACTATTTTGATATGACTAAACTTTTCAGTGATCATCAAGCCATTCTATTTTGAAATAATATGACACTAATATTTTTCATTTTGGATTTTTGATTTGCTTATTTTTAAATTTTATTGATTTTTTAATGGTAATAAGAAAATATTGAAAATTATAATTGATGATTTAATATGTTGATAAAAATATAAGTTATATTACCTCCGTCCACAAAAATAGACAAAATTGTAAATGACATGGGTTTTAATAGGCAATTGATAAAGTGAAAGTGATGGACAAAAAAAGTGGGGGAACTAGTGTTAGTGGATTGTGGAGTCCAAATTTAGAATAATGTGTAATTTTAAAACTTTCCATATTTAAAATTAGTCTAATTTTAATGGACGACCCAAAATCGTAAACTTATTCTATTTTTTTGGGACGAGGATAACACTTTTTATCTTTTGTAAATTTTTCATATAAATATAGATATAAAACAAGAAAAAAAGTCTTACCCATAAAATAACAAAATAGTACTATCAAAGAGTTATTATATAATTTTTTCCCTTGACACGAAAGTAATATAATATGATTATTTTTATGTGTAAAATATTAATATATTAAGTGGTCAATATGCATATATATTGTACTTTTTGCACGCTTATTTTATAATGATAATTTCCATATTTAATAGGAGTAGTATGCCACTTTCCAATGACTTTCCATAATTAATAGATGTTTATTTATGCAAAGATTTATTGAATTAGTGTTCAACCTTTTAGATTTCCATTTATCAAGGAGTTATTGGTGAGGTACACTAGACTATGCCAACTTGGTATGAAAGGACCATAGAAGCTGAGGCGGTTTGACCTGACACTTCGGCGTAAGGGTTGCTTGTGACTTGCAGATGCAACTTGGGTTATGCAAGAGCCGATGGTGTCTTCAGCCTCATAAACCACATCTCGGATCCGCCTCTCTAGGTCTCGGAACCCTTCCAGCTTGTTCGGCATCATGAGAACGTGTTCTGATGTATTTTGTTTTATAGACAATTAGACATGCAACTACTATATATATATATATATATATGAAGATAATTTACATAGATCAGATGGCAACGTTTTCTAAATATAAAAATTCTTTCCTTTTTTTCAATCATATATCTTTCCAAAATTAACGTTTAATCAATTTATGATGATATGGTAAGTTTGGTAATCTATAATGATATGATAACTTAGGTTATTCCTACGTTGAAAAAAGAAATAGGTTTACAGTATTCTCTTTCCTTTGGGAAATCAAATCTACGTGATTATATGCATATTTATTTATACAAATCTTCATTATTTTACAAGCTTAAAGGGTTAAGTGGTATTCAGTCTAATTAGAAACATTAATTAGAGCATCCACAACGTCGGCGAGCGGGCCAGCTACCCGATTCCCGGCGCTGGCCGGTCCGCTCACCGAACCATTGTGGCCGGCTAGCGCCAAATCGGCGAGAAAATAGGCGAGCGCTGGCCGATGCGCTCGCTGATTGGCTCGCCCCCACTGTAGGCTGGCGATCGGCCAGCGGATTTTTTAAAAAAAATTTCTGAAACACTATATATATGCGATTTGAACGTCATTTTCATTTGCACCACTTGTTTTAACGAGTTTTCTCTCTCTCTGAATTTCTGTACAAGAGAAATAACGCGAAATGGATAACAACAACGAGTCTACTCCAGTGACGAGCGGGTCTCAAACTCCCATCGGTCCCCATCCACCTCCCACGGGTACCGTGGGAGTTTGAGACCCGCTCATCACTGGAGTAGACTTGTTGGCAGCAGATGATGCCCGGGATGACAGCCGGGGGTAGTGGGATGCCGGGCGGGCAGATGATCCCGGGGTTGGGGCCAGAATGGCAGGGGATGCAGCCCGGGATTCAGGGGATGCCGGGGGTGCAGCCGGGGAGGGAGGGACAATGTCTATCGCCCCAGTCTTGACTTTTTGACTGCGTCTTCCCACACATCGACCCCGGTGGAGACTTCTCCCTAGAGGAGTTGTTGGAACCAGGCGTTCGATACGAAGACACTCCCATTCATACAGGGGGACTAGGTCGGGGGCGGGGTCAGGCGCACCGAAGAAGAAGAAGGGCAAGGGAAAAAAGATGGTAGGCGAGTTGTCGCAACCGGCCGATGACGACAGTGTACGGAGGAAGTGGACGAGGATGAGAACGTCGCGTTGTCCAAGGCTTGGGTGTCTGTTTGCGATGATCTCCTCGTTTCGAACAATCAGAGGATCGTCAACATGTGGGCTAAAATTGCAGCAGCCTACAAGAGGAATTGCCCCCATGTGAAGCCATACAGCAGGGAGGAGTGCCGGAAGGGGTGTGACCGAATCACGGCTGCAGTCTCCTGATTTGCGGGCTTGTACACCAACGCAGACTGACGAGGACCGCAGGAGGATAGCGGAGAGAGCATTCCCCGTGCTGAGGCTGTATAAAGAATTCGCCTACTGGAACTGTTATCTGGTGCTGATGGATTCCGAGAAGTTCCGGGCGGCTGTCGAAGCTGGCCGGCTGAAGAAGCAGCGGCTGAACCTTGCCGGTGACCACAACAGCAGCGATGGCTCCCACGAGCTCCCCGACGATGTTCAGGAGTTCCCGACTCCTCCATCGTTCACTCGCCGCACTCGCCCGATTGGTCAGAGGAGGGCGCAACGGGCAGCCAGGGGAGGCACCCGGGGTTCCGAGGAGGTCCAGTCGGCATCCCCCCCCCCCCCTAGTGGCAAGTCGCCAACCGAGCTCGCCCGCATCGGGCGTCAAGTGACACAGCTGAGAATGCATAAGATCATAGGTGAATGGAGGGCGACAACTGACCCCGTGGAGAAGAGGTTTCTTCATGACCTCCTCGAGAGTATGCGGGTTGATTTGGCGGCCGCCGCGGCAGAGGTGGCGGCCTTAGATGCGCCAGATTTGGGGGTCCCGGGTAGCGGCGAGGAGTAGAGTGAGGCAGGGGCTCGTGTGTGGAAGCCCGTTTTTTTCTTATTATATAATTTTTTTTTTAATTAATGTACTTTTTTTTAAAAATGAAATTAATGAATTTTTCCGTATATGTGTCGTAAATTTAATTCTGTATTCTGTGTTTAATTCCGTAAATTTAATTGTTTTTTAATTTTGTTTGTTGTGGCTAGCCTATTGCTTGTCCAGTTGCTTGTCCTGATGATGTGACAGGAGGAATTTTAGTGCTGATACTGTGGCTGGAGGAGTTTGTGGCTATCATATGGCTGACCCATTGCTTTTGGAGATGCTCTTCTTTAGGTGGTATTCAGTCTAATTTTCTTGTTAAAATTCTTTAACATGTAACAATATGACAATACCATCATAATGAGGTTTATATTTTTCCCTCTAGTATATTATTATGATTTTTAAGGGATTATGTTTAGCTTTTTCTTTTTATGAAATCAAAATTCCAATCTTAATATAGTTTTTTATGATTTTCTAAGAAAATTTAAATGCGTAAACGGGTGCGGGTCTGGACAAACCCGCAGACCCGTTTATTCAAAAACCCTTGCAAAACCTCAGAAATCAAATTGCACAGAGCATCTCCCATGGATGAAGCTAAGAGGATCCTGACTCACCACCGACTCGCTAACGCGCTCTACTCAACTCAGCGCTCCCCAGCTCTCTCCATTCGAAAACAGGTGACCCATGCGCCTCATTTCTCTACTTCCTTACTGGTAAAAAACCGATCTTTAATCAATTTCAGCTCCATCAATAAAGGCATCTTCTTTTCATCAAAACCCGAGTCAATTCTCGAGATATTTTCCTCCGATGATTGGCCTAAGAAATTGGAAAAAGGAGCTAAAGGATTCGAATTTAGCGTTAACCCACAAATCCCCCAAAAATGCATCGAAGTTCTTGAAATGGGCTGTTGGGTTTCGGGTTCGAATTCGTCGATTTATAGTTTGGTTTTGAGAATTTATGCGAATAAGGGACTGATGAAGGAGTTTTGGGTGACTATTAAGGAAATGAAAGAGAAGGCGTATTACCTTGATGAGGAGACTTACAGGACTATTTGCTCGACGTTTCGTGGCGCTTGAGGATGGAGCATGAGGTGACTGCTTTGAGGCATTTTTATGAGAAGTTGATTCAAGAAAATGTGATGGAGGATAGGGTGAAGGAGGTGGTTGAGGTGATCAAGAGCTGTGAATGGGGAGAAGAGGTTGAGAGGAAATTGGAGGAGATGGAGATTAAGGTTTCGGATAATATCATGTTGAGGGTGTTTAAGGAGCTTAGAGGAAAGGGTCACCCTTTGAGAGCTCATAAGTTTTTCAAGTGGGAATGCTGAGGGTGCTTTGTTGGGAGGAGTCGATTTCTGAGTCCTGGGGCGTGATGGAGGAGATGAAGGGTGCGGGTTTTGAGTTGGATATTGATACGTATATAAAGGTTTTGAGGCAGCTACAGAAGAATAAAATGGTTGGGGATGGTGTGAAGCTATATGAACACATGATGGATAGTTTCTTCAAGCCCTCGGATGCCGAATGCAGCTTGTTTCTGCGGGCAATTGCAACGTCTAGTACTCCAAATATTGATTTGGTGTGTAGGGTTGTGAACAAGTACGGGGCATCAGGGCATTCTTTCTCCAAACATATATATGATGGGATTCATAGGTCTCTTACTAGTCTCGGGAAGTTTGATGAAGCTGAGGAAATCGTGGAGAAGATGAGGGATGCCGGTTTTGAGCCTGATAACATCACCTACAGTCAATTAGTATTTGGTCTTTGTAAAGTGAGAAGATTTGATGAAGCTGCTGAGGTTCTTGATACGATGGAGGAACGAGGCTGTCCTCCTGATATCAAGACATGGACAATTCTAATCAAAGGGCATTGTGCAGCTAACGAGATTAGCGACGCGTTGGCTTGTTTCACAAAGATGACAGAGAAGGGCTTTGATGCCGATGCTGACCTCTTGGATGTCTTAATAGGCGGGTTCATGAGCCAGTCCTGATGGAGTTGGTGCAGAGAGCTTGTTTGAGGCCTTGACAGGCGACCTTCAAGAATCTGATTCAGAAGCTTCTATCTGAGAATAAACTCGAAGAAGCCATGGAGCTTCTCCGTCTGATGAAGAAACATAACTACCCTCCCTTTCCCAGAGCCATTTGTTCAGCATATTTCCAAATTCGGGTCGGTCGAGGATGCCTGGGAGTTCTTGACCGCGCTGAGTGTGAAGGAGCATCCGACTGTTTCGGCTTACCAGCATGTCTTCAAATCCTTCTTTAATAGTACTATAGTTTTTGTGATGCTTTTTGAGTTGTGCAAGCTTAGAAGTAGAGTGACAAAAGAACATTTTTTTTATCATAAGCTGCGGCTAAAGTTATACACTGAAGTAATCCCTCCCTAAAACTAGTACTAATGTCATTGAAGAAAGACGAAGATCAGTTCACTCGAGCATCTCAGAGCGTTCTCTTCTCGATGTTTTAAATCATCTTGTGCAAGAATTTTCCAGCTTCACAACTGAATGGATTTGCAAGAGCTGCGTGTGTCAACAAAAGAAGCTTCCTTAGCAAGCGGCCGCTCAGTCCCTGAAGATGAAACAGAAGAGTATAGTAAAGCAGACTTCTCAGACTTGTATTTTTGGTTATGCATGATATTTAATCCTCAGAGGATACTTATCACCATATATGTAAAGTAGAAAATAATTTGAGACATTAAGGGAGGGAAAATGGAAATATTTATCTTTGCATAATTGAGTCATTTCTCTTGATGTTTATTGCCATTTACAACAAGATTATGAATTACTGTTTTGCTCTATAATGAACAACTAAGAATACATTCAGCATTAAGTAAGCATTAGACAAAGTGAATCACAAGAGATAGGGCAACCGAATAATATCTACATCATAAATCACACGTTCAAAATCTATATTACTAATGTTTATTCAAGTGAAGTTTCTATTCTATCAATGTAGATGTAGTGAATGTGACATGATGCAACTCTATTTCGTTACTTTCGTACGGAGATAATCTCTGTAGTTTATTCTCTATAATTAATTTGATTTATGAATAATCAGAATACTTAAGAGTGAATATTGTGAAGTTATCTTATCGCTATAATATCACTGTTTGACCTTTCCAATATTAAAAGATCAGTATATAGAGATAGATATGTGATCAAATACTAACTAGATCAAATACTAACTAAGTTACGGTAATAACTAATAACTAATATCAATTTTGTATGTTAAAAATATCAACACAAAGACATAAATTTATCAATCTTCTTGTGTTGATAAACTAATGTTTTTGTGTTGATATTTAAATTTACATGTTGTATTGATATAATTATGTCTTTATATTGATAATTTTAATACACTGAATTGAAAGTTATTAGTTATTATTGTAAATTAGTTAGC
The DNA here is from genome assembly GCF_029641045.1 of Salvia hispanica. Lineage (NCBI taxonomy): Eukaryota > Viridiplantae > Streptophyta > Magnoliopsida > Lamiales > Lamiaceae > Salvia > Salvia hispanica. Next base: position 16,168,016 of record NC_142694.1, read on the forward strand.
ACACTAACGCAACCCAGAGCTACCCTTTAATTGTATGATTTTGAATTGTATGATTTAAACAACAAATCACAACTAAACATATAACTGGTCATGAATGAAAGAGGAAAATACTAAACGTTGATATCTTTAATTTTTTGATGTTAGTGATTAATTATAAATTTTTACTCCCCCGTCCCACAATAAGCGAACACTTTCCTTTTCGAGATGTCCCACCTGAAATAAGTCACGTTTTTTAGCTAAACATGCTCTCTTTCTCTTTTTTCTTTATTCTCTCTTCACACCTCTACTTTATTCTCTCTCATATGATCTCGTATGATCAAGGAGAAGTTGATTGGATGTTCTTATCTGAAATTTATTCTATGATATGTGTTGGACATGAAATAGGCTGAGAATCTTGCGTTTTGACATATGCATGAATCATAGACATATAGAATCATTTGCTCAGTTCTCCACAAACATATCTCCTACATCAAGTATCTGCAATAGATTCTTTTTTTTTCCCCTAATTTTGACAAAAATAAAAACTTGTGCACATATAGATGTAAGAAGCTTCCACCCTTACTAAATATAACCATACAGCTCATTCATTTCTATAATTAATTAGAATGAATGAAGATAGTTAAGAGTCTTATTGAAAGATCAATTTCCTCAATTATTTTATTTTAGTGCTCATATTTTTCTAATTCATGAAGTAATGAAGAACCCCAGAATTCCCATGGGACATGACATATATTCCCCTATATAACTTGTCCAATTTCAAATATATTATACCAAGTTATTGGGTAGATTATCTTTTGATTAATTGTTTTCCAATTAAATCACGTTACATTCGAGTATACTAAAAGCGGAAAATAAAGGATGATATTCTAGCATAAAGTTAAATGCAATTTATCCTTCTTGGAATATAATTAATCACACTCCCAACTCCAACGCCTATATAAAGAGCTTCAAATATCTCCAAGTCTCTCAACACAATCCTTTCAAAATCCAATTTCAACAAGATAGATAAATTGGTTGTGTTTGAAAGTAATCAAGATGGAAAAGGTGAAGGAAGTAGTGGCACTGAGCCCCGTCGTGATATTCAGCAAGAGCGGCTGTTGCATGTCGCATACGATTATGATCCTGATACGCGGGTTTGGGGCGAACCCGGTTGTGTACGAGCTTGATCGTCTCCCGAATGGAGTGGAGATGGAGAAGGCATTGATTGGATTGGGGTGTAACCCTAGCGTCCCGGCCGTGTTTGTTGGGAGGAATTTTATGGGTGGATCACATGATGTTATGAGCCTCAATATCCAAGGAAAGCTCAAGCCTTTGCTAATCAAGGCCAATGCTATTTGGATCTAGCTAACCTACCTACACAAACTAATTATCACTTTTTCTTCTTCTTTTTTTTTTTTGGCAACTACATAGGTATGTTGATCGAGTTAATTGAGAATAATATGCACAACAGCATTTTATGATTAGTCATCTTATAGACTAGTAGTGCGTGCAAGGCTTAAGAATGTTGAACATCAATTCTTTTTCAAAATGTTACTACACATGGATGTATATGGACGTTGCAAGATCTGCGTCGCGCATTGGATTTGTTGTTTAAGACCTGCAACATGTGTTGAAGTACGTCGTGCTCGGTCAACGCATTGTTTGACCAAGTCAAACGAGTAACAAAAGTTTTAATTTTATGAAATAAGTATATGACTGATCAGCGTTCTAAGTAGATGATTGCGTTAGTAATACATTAATTATCTCACATTGGTTATCCCAGTTTTGATTATTACGTTTTTCATTTTGATTCTGTATTTTCCAGTTTTCTAATCTTTCTGATTGTGTATTAATTCAATTTTACTTTGGGTTGTATTACACCTAACAAGTATGTTTCTATACTCATATACAAACACATAGAGATCATAGCCCTTTCATCTCCATGCAATACTTTGTTCAATAAACCTTCGAATGTTGTTTAATACTTTGATATGCTAACACTGTTATAAATACGTGGATAAAATCTCCCGGGACCCTTGGGATTTTTTTATTGAAAATATCGGAACCAATTCAACGCCAGGGGCCATTAGGGATAAGCAATTCGTCTATGTGTGTATTCAGTGAGTGCGTGCAGTGTGCGTATGGTGTATGTGTGTATGCAATTCTTTTAAATTTAATTCCATACCATACCAAACAAAGGATTTTGGATTGAAATATAATCCAATTTCTATTCCTACTCAATGTACCAAAAACACCCTTGTTGAATATACTTTGAAAAACCACATAAATTCACCTCACTCAACCATCAAGCCTCCATCCATCCCTCCACCACCCCTTTGTCTTCTTCACCCCGACTCCACACCCACATCGTCGTTTGTAATTCTTGTGATCTGCAATCCAGTATCGGAGCGCGTGAGTTTGTATTTATCTTTACACAAATTGCAATTATGCCGACATAGTATGTCACGCGATCATGCACCTATAGTACTCCATCCATCCGCGAATAGGAGTCTCGTTTTTTCATTTTAGACTGTTCGTGAATAGGAGTCCCGATTCACTTTTACCATAAATGGTGATAGGGTCCCACATTCCACTAATTTATTCAGCTCACATTTCAATTAAAACTAATATATACAAGTGAGATCCATATTCCACTAACTTTTTCCACCCACTTTTCTTAACATCTCTTAAAACTCGTGCCGTCAAGGAATGAGACTCCTAATGGCGGACGGAGGGAGTATTAACTAAAACTGATCTAATGCACTTTTACACGCTAACTCATGCATTGTGCACTATATATGATTTTGCGTTTTACCGACAGACAAATTTGTTGGTTAAAAACAACAATCCACCGGTAGATTTCCGTCGCTAGAATTTTTTTTTTGCTAACATATTTTACCTATATTGATGTGGATAAATCACTTTGGTCATGTTTGGTTGACGGGAAAGTAAAGTTGGCAAGGAAAATGATTCATGTGAAAATGAATCCCAGGAATATGATTCATGGTAACTTTACTTTCCTTCCTGTGTTTGAAAAATATCAAGATTCTAAATTTTAATTTTAATTTAAACACCCAACTAAAAATATACTGCTTATTACTTTTTTATTTATAAAAAACAATAATAAAATAAAAAATTATAATAAATTATTAATTACAAATAATAATAATTATATTATTATATTTATTATTATGATGGATATTTTAAATATGGATTGCCGATCACAATATATAATAATATAATTGTAATTATAGTCACATAGAATATTATACTCATTTATTATATTAATAAATATGATTGTTATTGTTATTATTATTATTATATTCATGTATATTATAATTGAATAAATTTAAATTTTTAAAATGTCAATACGACTTTATTAATTACTCCCTCCGTCCCACTTAAAATGCAACATTTAGGAATCGGCACAGGATTTTATGTAGTGTTGTTTGTGAGTTAATGAAGAGAGAGTAAGGTAAAAGAGATGAAAAAGTAGAGATAGAGTTGTTTCCATTTTAGGAAACGTTTCATTTTTAATGGGACAACCAAAAAAGGAAAACGTTGTATTTTTAATGGGACAGAGGGAGTAATTATTATTTATTATACAATTAATATTATATAATTATATTTTCATTATTTAATAAATTCTTAATTACTTTTATGAAATATTATAAAATATAGTTATAATTATGATTATTTTAATCGTAGTTATTTATTATACTGAAATTAAGTGCTATGTTTAAATTATTTTTAAAACATCATAATTTAATAATAATAATAATAATAATAATAATAATAATAATAATAATAATAAAACTAGACTATATTGCATTAAATATGTAAGAATCCTAAAACTGGGAAAAAAAATACTTAAGAAAAGTTAGGATTTAGAATCCTGGAAAGTTGTACTAACTTTCCTTGTTCTCGGATTCTGATTACTTTCCCAATTTGATTAAAAACCAAAACAAACACAGGAATTTAATATTTAGGAATCAGGTTACTTTCCCAGACAGAATCCTGGCAACCAAACGTGGCTTTTGTAAAATCTTTCCATCAAGACGTCAATGTCGACATGGTTTTCTACAGGATTTTGTTAGTCAATAAATAATTTTATTTTATTTTTCTTATTTACTCTAGTGTCAAAATTAAATTAAAGAGTAGACTTTTTCCTCCGCCACCAACACACTAAAGAGTAAAATTATAAAAGTGAGTATACTTTTATACCGTTATAGTGGGTATAATTTATCTTCCTTGCATCTAAAGGTATTTTCCATTTCATCTTAATTATTATATTTATATAATAGTATTACTAACAAAGAATCCCACAACTCTCGTGGATGTTTGGAACTGCTTTGGGGTATATTACCTTTTAACTATTTTCAGATTTGATCACGTTTCCAGACGTAAAAACATACTAAACGTGGAAAATAAAGGAAGATATTCTTGGAATTTAATTAATTCCACCACTACTAGCTAGCATGCTCTACCCCAAGTGATGACACATGAATATCTCATTTATAATCGTCACATTCCACAAAAAAAAAGAAAAAAATCCCACTCCAAAGCCTATATAAAGAGATTCAAATAACTACAAGTCTCTCAACACACACATTTCAAAATCAAATTTCTACTAAATATTTTTAATTGGTTGTGTAATTTCAAAGTGATCAAGATGGAAAAGGTGAAGGAAGTTGTGGCACAGAGCCCCGTTGTAATATTCAGCAAGACCGGCTGCTGCATGTCGCATACGATTATGATCCTGATACGCGGGTTTGGGGCGAACCCTGCTGTGTACGAGCTTGATCGTCTCCCGAATGGAGGGGAGATGGAGAAGGCATTGATTGGATTGGGGTGTAACCCTAGCGTCCCGGCCGTGTTCGTTGGGAGGAATTTTATGGGTGGGTCCCATGAGGTTATGACCCTCAATATCCAAGGAAAGCTCAAGCCTTTGCTAATCAAGGCCAATGCTATTTGGGTGTAATTGTCTAACTACACAAACTTGTCTATCACTTTTTATTGTGTTTTTGTTTTTGGCTACTATGAAGTTAATTAAGAATAAAATGTACAATAGTGTTTTGTGATAAGTTTTAGTTATGCATTGAGTGTAATGTCATCCTAATGCAGTCACATAAATATATAATCAAATTTAAACCACACATTGTGTAAACATGTGGCTTCTAGAATCTAGATCGTGACATTTGTATAAAGAAATGTGAAACTCGAAAATATTTCGGTAATCCTAATTTACCGACATATAACCGGCGAACATGCCACATCTTTGTCTTCAACATTGGTTGAAAAATTAACAACGGAGCATGTTCGTCAAAAAAAAATTATTGCTGGAAAATTACCATTTCTCATCCTGAAAGCCGATACCCAACGAGATTCACGGTCGATAAATTGAGACCGCCATTGACGGTGTTTAGAAACGACATTGTCCATCAGTATTATTTTTTGTTTGGTCTATATTTATTTATTTTGGATTTTATTTTGTGTGTTTGTTTACATGGTTGCTACGCCCTATTTCTAACACGATAACAAATCAACAAAGCACAATAGATACCAACAGAGTGTTTATTCAAACAAAATCAAAATTCTAGAGACTGTCAGAGGACTGTAGAGACTTGATTCATTTTATGCAATCTTGTAATATTAGCTAAAATTCTAAATTATTCGAGTTAGGCAAAATAAAGAAATAATTTTAATGTAACTATTTAATTTGAATAAAATCAAGCCTGATAATTTAATCTTAAAAGACTATCTTTCACCATAAACATACCATAATAATCATGCCAAGTATTAATACAATTTAATTTGTAATAAGAATTACTGTCATTATAAATAATGTAAGAATAAACCTAAAAACTAAACACTATTAAGTAAAAAATACTATCATAGGATCCTATTGATTAATGAAACTATATATCAATCGACTGATGAAACTGCATTAATTAATCTACTAAATGACCCTTCAGTAAATGGCCAGCTTATGTACATTATAAAAACTTACTACTCCACTTGTTTTGGTAAATCTTTTAGAGTGATTCTTATTTAATCATGGTATACAGGATTTTCACAAGATTTAATTAAATCACGTGTCGAAACATGTCAACATGCTTGAAGATATTCCTGAATATAGTGAAAGGCAAAACCCCCAAGCTTAGCTAGTTTTGTGCAATAATCGAATAAATCCCATTACAATTTGCATAACATATACATAACGCATATTAATATATTCCATTTGACCATTGCTACAAATTTATGTCTGATTATATACGTAAGATCGAAACAAAAATCTTCAATATTGACTTAGGAAAAAAAGTACTACTACTACTTTAATTTCATGATGTCTAAAAAGTAGTAGTACTATTACATTTATTTTTGTAATTGAGGTTCAAATCCTCTAATTATTTAAAGCTTGAACAATACTTCCATTCCAAACTAATTAAGTACCACCCAAATTTGGCAATACTACATAATAAAAGATACATAAACAATTGAAACAATCAAGAAGATGCAAAGTAGGAGTAATACAATAAATAGTGACAATATATTGTGTCATCTTCTAAGTCGATTCAACACCAGGACCATTGGATTTCTCATTGTCTGGACCTCTTGCTGTCGTCGTAGCTAATTTAGTCTGCCAAATAATATCACAAAATATTAATATAGGTATGTAAAGTAAAAAATTATACTACATCCTAGTTTATAATCAAATTCAAAAAATTGATATTTTATATGAGGACCAGAAACCCTAAATAACGGAAATGAAAAAAATAGGAAAATACAGTAAATTATCGTTTTCAACTTTTCGTCCATCAAACAACATTTGTTGACTAATTAGAACTCAAGCTGACGCGGAAAATAAAACTATACCTCAACTTTCATCTTTGGTACTTCAACATCACTTTCCTTAGCTGAAAAATTGATAATGAAATTAGTAAAGAGGCAAATTAAAGTAAAAAAATGAAAAGCAAATACATAAATAAGATTAATTAGTCTTACTTCCTCTGCTTCCACAAGATACAATGTCAACAAGATTACTTATTCCTTTCTTCATGTTTGCGACAATGCTCACCATTTTCTCTTTCTGGTATGTGTGTGTGTGTGTGTGTGAGAGAGAGAGAGAGAGAGAGAGAGATTGATGGTGATGAGGATGAGGATGTATGCATTGGTGAAGAGGATGCATGGTTTTATACATCAAAAAACTCATTCCCCCTTAGAAAATTGCACTTATTTTTAATATTTTATTGATGGATCATAGCTGTACATTTACGACCATGTTTTCAATTATTAAAAAAGAGGACAAATAAATTAATGCAACACAATAAGTAGTTGTTATATTTGTTATAATTTTGGTCCTAAATATACAACCAGAATATGAATTTGGTCCAAAATATTCATTTTTTAAAAAATGGGTTTATAACAAATGAAAAATATCGACGAAGTAGTCCTTTCCTTTTACGGTTTCGTAAAAAAAACTAACGGTCAATGCTAATTGTACAATGGTATAACCGTTAGTTTTTTTACGGAACCGTAAAAAAAAAAACCACTCCGACAAGGATTTCATTTGTTATGGACCTGTTTTTAAAAAAATAAATGTTTTTTACTAAATTCATATTTTGGTCATATGTTTAAAACCAAAATTACATTTACTCTATTATTTATGTATTGGGTTAGATTTGAGAAACGGGCTAATATTCGTTAAATTTTAACTAGCTATTTCATCTTTTAAGTTATTAGTGTATGATCAAATAAAAAAAATTCCATTTGTTCAATTTAAAATTTTATTCAATTATTACGAAATTCGTTAATTTCTGCCCTTCATGCAGCATAAATTATATATAATCAAGTTTTAAAAAGATAAAGCGTTAATTATCGCATAATTATACTCTCCCTTTAACCCTTTTATATATATTTACCTTTTTAAACACCTTTATTGCCCACACACTTTTAAATTATATGGGAAGATATATTTTAAGTAGAAATGAATTTAGATCATTTCCAACTATTTATACCAAACTCAAACTCATTTTTGAGTATATGGTACACCAAAAGTAATTTTATTCCAACTATTTACACCAAATTCAAAATTTATATCATTTTTTAGTTTTTGTCTCACAAAATTTTTGCAGTAACACCATATATTAAGTGTGAATAAATGAAAAAGAGAATATTCCTTCTACGTTGTAAAGAATAATGAATTCAACTTGAATTATAAATATGAAATTAATTGAGATATGCATATCTACCATAAACCGAGGCAAAGATATGTACAGCAATTAATGAAATAAAATTTCGTGCAAAAGGATTCGTATCCAAAATGTAGGGTTGTTTTTTTGTTTCGTTTTGCTTAAAAAAATAATCAGGTATACGGAATAGATCAGTCTCCCAGATCATATGGGTTGGGATTTTATTTATTTATCAATAAATTAAGCTTTCATTTATTTTATTTATTCATGTTATTCGTGCATGAAAAAAGTATTGTTTTCCTTGAGATAGGTATGAGATTGAGAGCTGCACAATCATTTTATATTTCCAATAATTAACTTTGAAATTTTATTTTTTATTTCCTTGAAAGTGATTTATACATTGAAAATAATTTGGATAAGAAGATAATTAAGAACTATTAACAAGATAATTAAATTAAAAATAGGAATTTATGGTCAAAGAAAAATGGGTGTAGACCCAAGTTGAAACAATTAATATTAGAGTGAGTGTTGAAAGGCCAAAGAAAATGTGGAGTGTTATTGATTGGTTAATATTGATCGAATAAGTTATAGTTTTAGAGACTTATTGTAGATTGAGCTCTGTTGTTGCTATGTGGTATAAGAATTTGAAATTTTGAATATAATATCGTTCAACGTTCAGTCCTCACTGGCCACATGGATATCTATATATATATATGAAACTGAAAATAGTAATAGTAATTTTTAATGTAGATTCAAAGTATCAAACTAAATTATACTAAAACAAAATAAATAATGGTAAAACATATTGAATGAGAGTGGCGTTCATGGAGGGTGCTCAAAGAAGATAGTACATATTTCTATTAAGGCAACAATAAATAACACCATCCTAGAGTATATATTAGCCATTGGATCAGAAAATCAACGCAAAAGGTTTGACTCCCCGAGTATCATTACAAAGTACGTGAAATATCAATGCAGGGGTAGTTTCGCAAATGATGTAACAAACACGCCATTTGTTTTTGGTGGTTCGTAATTAATAGGGATCTCGCCCCAAATTCACGTCTATTAATAAATATGTAATTTATTTGATTATATCCACATTAATGTATTGTGTTAATATACTCGCGTAATTGTGTTGCTATACTCATGTCGTTGTGCTGATATTATATACTATGTCGACATCAGTTACTACATCACGAGGACGTTTTGTTGTACTTATGTTTTATTGTATATTGATATAGTGGCACATCTCTATTGATGGACAGGCGTGTCTATATAGATATATTGGTGTATATAGTGTGATTATGTTTTAGAAATTGCAATGTATGTATTATGTTGAAATACGAATAGATATTTTTAACAATCGTAATATGAACATTGGTATATATGCGATTCCATCTCCCATAAATAAAGAAGATTTGGTTACTTTGTTTAATTTGTTTAACAATTTCAAAAGGTTACACTTATACTCCCTATATAAGGCTATCAAATATCCAAATATAGTGGTCTAGATTTGATAGTTGAATAACTAGAACCTTATAATAAAATGTTGAATCAAAATATGGATTTGGTGAAGAATATTGTTCTCATTACAATAGTTTGTGATTTTTATTACAGGGGTAATTAAGTAAAATTATACTCCATAAAATTGAATAATTGATTAATGTTTTTAATGGATTTACTATGCTAATGGTATCAAAAAATTTCACATGTCAATATTTTTAATTAATTTAAATAGAAAAATGAATGATAGGTCATTAAACCAAAAGTATTTATGGTAATACCCTTAAAATCTGGGATATTTGCATTCTTATTGAAAGAAATCAACAGAATCTTTTTTTTTTTATCAAAACACAGAAGAAAATTGAGGCTGTTCCACACGAAAATAATTTAGCCCAGCCCAAACTGAAATTTCAAACTTTACCCTAGCCCAGCCCAAACAATTAATTCAACATTTTTACAAATTTACTTTTTTACAAGAATATAGGAGTACCAATTTTGCGAAATTCATGTGAAAGTGAAATCCTATATATACAATTTAATATTATCATTAATAAAGGCATAAAATTTAGTTTTGATATTATTTTTTTGCGGGGTACTTTTTTCCCTTTTTGTATTTGATTTGAAAATCAATATTCCCTTAAACCATATAAACTAAAATGTAAAAACATTACAAACCTATAATGAGTGCCAAATCCGGAAATTTTACATTAAAAAAAACACTTAAATAAACGAAATAGATATGGCTAAAACATGTACATATTATAGCACAACTAAGAAATTAACAATTGAGGGGGAAAATAAGTTTTTTTTTTTTCTTGATGGATATCATCTTCTAATGCGATTCAATCCCACGAGCACTGGAATTAACATCTGCGGATGGTTTATTCGGGGCATAATTAATCTGCCAATCAAAAAATAAATCGAATAATTAAGTATTACAAAAATAAATCAAACATTATTTTTACTAAGGTTTAAAGAAATCTAACATTATTTGTAACATTATTTCCGCCCAATTAAATCATGTAATATGATGATGTCCATGAGTCCCTCAGAAAATATAATAGGAGTATAAATGAATGGTCAATTTAAAATATTTCTAAAATGAAAATATTCGTACCTCTGCTTTGAGCTCTGGTGTTTTTGCATCATTTTCTTTTACTGAAAATAGATGGTGAAATTATTGCAAATATCGAATTACTAAAACATTAAATATATATTTAGACACAAGTTAATTAAAAAAACAAAAAGTCTTGAGACTAAATATTCTTACCACCCTTGCTGCCACAAGATACAATTTCCACAAAATTATGAAAGCCTTTCTTCATGCTTTCTACAATTTTCACCATTTCCACTTTCTAATATGAGATCACTTTCAATTTCAAACAAAACAGACGGAGAGAGAGAGATGGGGAGAAATCTTAGCTAATGAGTAATGAGTGAATAGTTTTATACTTTTATTTATGCAACTAAAACCTAACAACCAATATAGGCGTGTTTGAGGTAATTTCTACGAAGTTTCTTATTGGATTAAACATATATAGCTGTGCATTTACGACCATCTATTTTATTAGTTCACTCATGGAGATAATGGAGAATTTTAAAAGAATTTTAGATTCATAAGTTATAGTGTTCTACATAGGTAATATGTTTTTATTCTATTTAATCATGCTATATATGATTTAGAACTATTTTATTTAGAATATATGATTTCAGTTTCAAAATAATTAAAAATCATACTTAACAGCTAAGTTTAGTCAAAATTGGGATTAAAAATGTTGACTGCTACAATTTGACAAAACAGTTAGTTTTGGACCGATTGTGATCCGAGTTGAAATGTTTGGAATGCAAAAGGTCAAAAGATAATGTTTAGGACCAAAATCGTAAAATGAGCATATGTTCATGACCAATTTTGGCCTTACTCTTTTTGTAAATGCTAAAGAGATTACGAAATATAATTTCGTGACGAAGAATCCCAAAATTCAAACTGTGGAATAATTGTATGTTGTCTGTTTCTGCTTGAAGTCAGCTTAGAAACGAGGGTAGGAACAAGGAAAACCAGATGATATGCGTCGGCATATTTATTTAAAATCCTTTCTTCTTTTCTTTTTTTTATAAATATTTTTGTTATTATTCGTAAGTGACAAAATAAATCCAGGTGTATTGTACCTCTGATGAAAATTATAGGGCTGTCAGCTGTTCGCTGCTAATCACATTGGATCCCATTATATAGTTTTAATTGATTCAGATTATTGATAGGAATTTTTGCCAAATAGTTTATAGTACAAGTTGGATGGTTTAAACATTTTAAATAAGAAAATTTGAAAAAAAGATTGACGTAGACTTGTTGGAATACCCTGGTCTAAGCAATTTGATCCAATTGTACATGTGACAAAAGTTTTCATGTGGTGAAATTAAATAATATAGTATAGAATTGATTTACATTCCGAATAGATGAGCATGTTATATTCATCAGCTTTATACTTATTCTCGGTAATTGAAAACTAATAAATTGAAGTTTGTCATTATAATATGAAATTACCAGATTAATCCCATTTTGAAAAAAGAGCTTTCATTAATCTTTTGTTTAAGAGGCTAAATTATTACTTGTATAATAATTAAGTGCATAATTGATGGGCTCTAAAGCCTACACGCAAGTACCGCCGAGGCTGTTGGTGGGGGTTGTGGGCCCGGGCCTTAGACCTAATTTGACTTGAATTCGGACTTGGAAGTCTTCCTCGACTCGATCATACTACGGTTTTTACAGTTTCAGTGTTGTCTTTTTCAATTATTTTCGTGTATGTTCATCTTTTTCTCTAATTTTTACTCCATTTAATTTTTGAATTATATTACATCCGATTATTTTTTTTATTTGTAATCAATTTGAACAACATTGCTCAAGCCTCTCATCCATTGTTTTGGACTTGATATCCATAAATCGTGACACATAAAATCTTTTTTTAATTTTCGGGATCATACATCTAACTACGCGAGCGTTGGAAATAAAAATTGGTGTAAATTTGCTACAGTTTGACCGGAATACAAACTTTTTTGCTTAATTTTGGTGGAAATTGAGAAAAAGTTGGAACTTGAAGAATGAGGACTATGAAATTTGGGATATGGATAATGTGGTGACTTATAAAGTGAGCAAAATGATTTTGATATTATCAATAATCCTCTTGTCATATGTGTTCGTGCCCCTAATAAAATATTCGAAGAGGGTTTATATCACATAATGAAATTAAGGATGAGAAGTCCATTAGTTTTTTTTTTTTTATTTGATATGTTTAGTGTTCTAATTATATTTAAAATATTATTATTGCTATAAAATAAAATTTTGAAATTATAACGAAAAAAAATAATATTGATTTCAAGTAATTTAGCATTAATAATTTTTGTGATATTAAAATCAAAATAAATGTATAAAATAAAACAAATAATACTACTATGAAAATAAACGAGAGTGATCGATACCTACAAATAGTATTTTGTATAATGTATATAGCACGAGAATGGTATTATATATTCATGTAATACAACATATATATATATAAAAATGAAAGTGAAACACTAGCACAAGATGCATAGTATATTTCATCTAACTATTTCTATAGTAGGGAAATGCACAACCTCCACTCAATATTAACATTGTTGGTTGAATAAATAGGGGATTGGATTAATTTCCTTCTCTTTTCCCACCATTAGAATGTGGGTGAGAATTTTGTCAATGAGTCCAAATGTGCACACATCATATGAGTCAAGAAAATGGTTATAAAATATTGCAAAACTTTGGCAACATGTAATTATGTTACGGACGTTCTCTTTCTTTATTAGAAAATTGATATTAATATACGCATTTTTTTTCGTCCTATCTTAAAAATCATTTTTGTACATGAACTCATGGTGTCGCACTAATTTAATTCATCTCATATTTCATCCAATTATATTCACATTACATGTGAGTTGCTACACTAGACGTAAAAGGAATTGGAGCAAGGACCTGTCTTACTCCAACTTATCATTCACTTGGGGTAAACAATAATTCAATCTTAATTAATTGGAGTACAATTTTATAACAAAAATAAATTCTAGCTAATTTTAATTAAATATTAATTATATTTATCATTAATATTACCAAAATACTTTCATGTTTTGGAATTGCTCCATGATTCTTTCATTAATACTGCATTATACTCTCATGTTTTAACTTTTGTGATTCCTAAGAGAATCTCCAAGGGAAGAAGTAAATGGAGAGGTAAACTAATATAACTACCATATTTACCTTTTCTTTATGAAAAATCATTCTCCAAGGGGAGAGGTATTTGAGAATGTATTATACTTTTTCCCATTTTGAAGAGGTATCTTTACTTCTCCATCAATGGAGAGGTTAAATCATATAACCACCATATTTACCTTCTTTTCATAAAAAATCATTCTCCAAGAGAGAAGGTATTTGATAAGGTATTACACTTTATGTTTTTTTAATACTTTTGTACTACTATTTTATTTTTTTAAAATAATATACCTTTCCATATACCTTTTATCCTTGGAATTTATTGATTTTTAGAAAGATATATTGCACTTTTTAAAAAGATATAAACATGATATACCCTTTTCATTTACCTTCCCCTGCTCTAACAGTTTCAATAATGAAGCACATGCTTTAATGTAAAATTTACAACATAAGAGAGAAAGAATTTGTTAGAGTACTATCAGTTGAATATGCATAAATAAGAGAGAAAAAAAATATTAAAGATAAAAAAAAAGAGGTTACAAAAATGGAAGGAGATTAATTTTAATGGACAAATATAAAATGAAATTTGTGACGAATAACATTTGTGAATACACATAAAACTGATCCATGAATCTAAAATATAAAGAAATAACACTAAACAGAAAAAAAATCTAGTATCAACAATGTTATAATTTATAGTAACTGACTTGATCGTAACATTTAATTCGTTAATCAATTAATATTTACATATAACTTCAATAGTAAAATCTCAAATTTCTATTGATCGTGCACAGACAGAAATACTATGAAATAGAGAGAGAAGGAGCCGTCAGTTAGAATTTAATGGAAGATGGACTCCTAATTTTTTAATATTAATATATTTTTAATTATTAATGGGAAAATTACTTAAATATTCTCGGCATTTTTATTTTTGAAATGTATAACATAAATCTTCGTGCTTTGAGAAAATCGTCTTCGTCTCTAAATGTCTCTAAATCTTAGTACTACTATATAATTATACACAAATGTCTCAAATTTAAGGTCCTAAAGGTCTAAAATTAACAATCAAACAATACTATTTTGTCAAACATATACTCCAAAATATAAATACATTCATCACACCAAAAGAAACATTCTCTATTCTCTAAAATAACCATAAATGTCCAATATGAATAGCTAGAATATCTTGTAAGTAAAATTTATAGCTAACACTTTTACAGACTTATAGTAAATGCCAAATCCGGCAATATTACATAACAAAGTCAGTTAATTAAATAAATAAAATATATATATCAGACGAAATATATTATAGAAACAACTAAGAAAACATCAATGTTGAAAATATTTTTTTTCTTTAAATCCAGGTATATGATCTTCTTTTAATGTGATTCTATATCGCGAGCACTTGAATTCACTTCGGTGGTTGCTTTTATCTGTAAATCACAAAATAAATGGGTTAAGTAATTGAAAAACAAATCTGGTAATTATTTTACTTCTTTTTTAAAATAGGGAACTTTCCTCCCATTCCTTGTGGCACTAAATATAAAATAATTTAATGACTAAATTTAAAAATATGTCCCCTAATGATTGATCAATAATTATAGCATACCTCAACTTTGAGCTTTGGAACTTCTGCATCATTTGTCTTTGCTGAAAAATCGATATTGAAGACATTAATAAACAGCAACAAATTAAAGGATAAACAGAAAATTGAGAATTATAAAAGGAAAAAGAATATGAAAAATATATTCCTACCGCTTTTGCTGCCACAAGTTACAATTTCAACAAAACTAGAAAATCCTTTCTTCATGCTTTCGACAATCTTCACCATTTTCCCTTTCTACTATATATGTGAGAGATCTAGAAAATAGAGATTGATTGAGTAAGTGAGAGAGAGAGAGATGGTGATGAGTTTTGTGATTTTTGAGTAGAAGAATATGGTTTTATATAGTACAAAAAAATGAATTAGCACAGCGTCTCTAAGTTTATTTGTCTATTAATTAAAAAAAATGTAGTAGTTGAGTAAGTTATAGGTAGATGTACATTTACGACCACATGGAGTAAAATTAATTTAATCTCGTGTTCCATGAGGTCAACGAAATGATTGAAAATTAGAATTATTATAGATTAAGTTTAAGATTCACTTTCTGCAGTCTAAATCTACTTGAAGAAGTTCATACCTTAAATGGATATCATTGAGTTGGTTGGTACCTCATATATATATGAGTTTTGTATTTTCTGAATTCATATTTTGTTGAACATCGAATTTTCATTTGATTTGGTTCGATGATATATATATGGACTTTTGAATAATAATTTACACAAAATTAATACTCCTTCCATCCTATATAAGTAGGCCGAATTTTCTTTTTCGTCCGTCCCATAGAAATAGTTCATATTCATTCATGGAAACCTTTTTCTCCTTTTTTACTTTATCATTTACGGCTCCATCATTCACTATATTATTTCAGTCACTTTTTCTTCACTCTTACTTTACCAATTACGCGTTAAAACCCGTGTAATCTCCAATTAGCCTATTTTTAAGGGACATGAAGAGTATCAAGTATTTAACTACATCGTTAGTATAACTAAAGTTAGAACATTAATAATAATTCATCTATATTTGTTTGAGTAAAACTATTGTATCAACTTGATGCATAGAGTTGAGTAATCATTCCCAATTCAACGGGTGTTGAAAGATCACAATCTCGACAATTAATTTTGGAGAATGATAACTAACTCTATGCTCTAAACTCGACAATTTTAGGAGTAAAAATTTGGTAGTCATTGCACACCAAGTGGCATGATGACTTGGTATATCCCATTATTTACTATGTGACATGTGGATATAGTAAGATTCTAGATATTTAAACTATATATGGTATTTAGTTTTTAAGAATGGAATAAAGTTTTATAATTTGAAAACCTTCCCAAGTTGTTAAATGGACGAAAAAAATATGTATGCGTGTATAAGTATATATTTAATGGTGGTTAATTTCCAGATTAATATATAATTAAGTTAAAATAATTATTGATGAAGACAACTTTTCTTCTATCGTTCTAATTGAATTATTTATTATCACTTTCAAGTAACGCTTATTCCGGTACTAATTTTTAAGTTTTCCTTCATTTGTTTAAAATCTAATTGAGAAATGAGGAATCTTGATGGATGCACCGTATATTCAAATGTATACAATTTTTTTACCAAACGATAAATTAAATAATACAAATATCATTAAATATGATAAGCAACTTTGCTATCATGGAGTATAAGATTAATATTGTTAATATTTGAATATCCTTGTGTAACTTTCTTTGCTTCATTGTTCACATAATCAATATATATATAATTCTTACATAAATTCTTTAGCTAGGTTGTCATTCTCTAGTGACTCGGATACCATCGCAAATTAAACATCATCGATTAAACAAATAAAACAATTAAATGTGGAGGCCAATGACTTGTGACGAGGATAACAATAATTAAAATTTAAACCAGATCTCACATAAATGTCACAATTAAAAGATCTAGCAAACACTTAAAAATGTAAAGCTCCAAGACTTTTACGACATGGTTTACAGTTTACACTTTACAACATAGTAACACTTAATTAGGGTGGTGTGTCGGACCGCTCTGAAGGGTGCGGTCCGAGGCACCCCCACGTTGTAGGGTAGGAGGGGATGGGCAGGGTGGGGTCCAGTAGAACGGTGTGCGACCTGGCCTAGACAGGGCTCTGCGTTGTGAAGGAGAGGCCGGACTTCTTAATTAGGGCCGGTGGACGAGGTGGCGAATTTCTTTTATACCAAATTTCAAACTCTATAAATACAATTACTCCCTCCGTTCGTCATTAGGAGTCCCGATCACTTTTGCGTACTATTTTTATAAAAATGATAATAAATAGTTAAAGTGTAGAAATGGTAAAATAAGAGAGAGAATAATATTGAGAAGAGTCTTCTTCAGAGCACTCCCAATGGTCCGGCTAAAAACTCTCTTATTTCTCCCTAACTCCTGCCACATCAGCGCCACATCAGCACCAAAATTTATCCCCAGTTTTTAGCCAACTTTTAGCCAACTGCTCCAATGGTTTCTCCCTTATTTCTCCCTTATTTTTTCCTAACTCAACATTTCATTTTTACATCATCATTTTTAATATTGTTTAATTTTCCCTACAAATGTGTTTAATAAATAGAATTATAATGAACAATTCATCGTTGTATTAATCATTGGAAAATATAATACAACGAGAAAAAAAAAACTACAAATAAAAAACCATAAAAAACAAAGATTTAAAAAACTAAGAGGGAGGGGCGTCCGGCGGGAGGCCCATCAGGATCTTCATATTTTGGATGGTCGACCAGAGGGATTGCTTCTCTTCTGGGATTCCGCCGCCGGTGAAGTACAGCGTGTACAGCTGCGTCAGATTGGCGACATTGGCAGAGAGCGTGGCTTGTTGTATGAACTGGGGTTCCGACTGGGCATCCGACGATGCGCCCTTCCCCTTCCGCCTCCCCTTCGCCTTCTTCGCTCCCACAGGGCGCTCGTGCGGACCATCCCCAGTCAAGTCGATGGGGGTCGCGCTTCCCTCACTCTCCGCACCGCTAAGTCGCGAGCGCACCGATTCCCCGTGCAGCGCGGTGTGCATCCCCGTCCGGAATTTGGAGAGATCCTTCAGCCTATCATAGATGTTCCAATACTTGAAGCCCTTCGACAAGAACTGGCCATTATACCTCTGCATGGCCTCATCTCGGACCATGTGCTCGTTCTGGCCACTCGTCATGTTCGTCATCAAGTTAGAGTATATACCGTTGAAGTGGCCGCAGTCCCTCATGAGGCGCTCCCAATGCCGGCGGATCGCCTCGCTGCCATGGTCCTTCATCGAGGCAGTCTTGTTGCTCGTGTACTTCTCCGCAACCCGCTCCCAGAACATGAGCTCAGTCTGGTAGTTGCTGCGCTCCGCGTTCTGCGTCGTGTCCGCCCAGCAGTTGGCTATCAGCTCGGACTCTTCCATAGTGTAAGTAGTCCTTACCCGCTTCGGCTTCTCATCGGAAGCCGTATCAGTCGCAGCCGTCAACGCCGGCGCCTTCCCCTTCCTGCTCTTGGAAGGCGGCTCGGCGGGCGTTTCTTCCACCTTGTAGTCGTCCGTGCTGAGTGTCGGATCCGTTGTGTACGTCGCGTCCTGAGATCCTTCGTTGTCTGGGGTTGATCCAGGGGTGTCGAACAACGATGTGACTATCTGGGGGCGATACACATCGTCGGCTGGAGAGGGCATGCTGAGGGCAGACTGGAAGTACGGAGAAAGTCTGCGCACCGGAGGAGTCTGCAATGGGGACGGACCCGCATATGGATATTGGCCGGGAGGAGAACCCATCAACAACAACGAGTTCATCCACTGCTGATTTGCTTCATCAGTGGGGTTGGGAATTTGCTTACTCGGCTCTTTGCCCTTACCTTTTTGGGAAATTTTCCCACTTGAACTCATAATTTTGAAGATTGAAGATTGAGATAATGAGATTGAAAAATTGAGAGAATGAAGATTGTGTGTGATGAATGGAGGAGGAGGAGGAATTATATATAGTGTAGGAATTATAGCCGTTGCAAAAGAAAAACGCCGAAAAATCGCCGAATCGCGCCTACAGTGGGCGCCGATGATTCGGCGATGAATCGGGAGAACGCCGAATTATCGCCGAAACCATCCCAACGGCCGGCGATAACTCGGCGATTTTCGGCGAAAAATCGCCGAGTGTATCGCCTAACCATTGGGAGTGCTCTTAACATTATTCTCTCTCTTATTTTATCATTTCTCCACTTTAACTGTTTATTATCATTTTTATAAAATGAGTGCGCAAAAGTGACCGGGACTCCTAATGGCGGACGGAGGGAGTAGATACTCATTTATGTTTTGTAAAAATGTTTCTATAATAGTGTCAGCCATATTTTCAACGGACAACACTTTTAATAATTTTTTTAAGTAATATTTATTTTATTAGTTTAATATTTAAACTCGTATATCATTTAGTATTGAAGATATGCACGCATACGTCAAAAAATGATCGATGGAATAAATATTTTTTGGTATTGGGATATATTTTCTTCTTCTACCTCTGATCATCAATTCTAGACTCATTGCTATAAGAAAATAAATTTAATCCACCATTAATACCAGAATAGTTTTACTTTTTTACGTAAAACTAACAACATAACCCTAAAGAAAAATAACGCCTCTAACTGGCATGATTTTGTCAGTTAATTTCGCGATACTATGATATATCTCAAATAATTTAATCGTGTAATTAACCGTGTAAATTGTCTAGTACTATATGCAACGTGATTGAGGGTACTACAGTAATTAAATGTGGCTACTATTGTACGATTGAAGTGGATGGATAAATTTATATCTTAAATAGATACTATAATACAATTTAAATATTTATAATAATTAAAAAACGTAAAATACCTTCAAGATAATTTTACTTTTTTCATTTTGTATATATTGTGTGCTCATAAACATATACCATCATTATAATGTGATTGATTCATCAAATCATCATTTCATAAAAAAAATGCACCATAATTTTAAAGTTGAGAAACAATAATAATAGATCATCTTCAAACGTATAACTATTCTAGATCTAAATAAAGTAAAGGCCAAATGTGGTCCCTAATATAGGGCTGTTTTATCAATTTGGTCCTTAACATTATTTTTTTGATTATTTGGTCCCTCACAAATAAACTCGGACCCTAATCGGTCCTCACTTAACAGAACCGTCAAAAAATAGACGATGACCGCAATTTGACTATATTAAATTACTAATGGTAATTAATTATACCTAATTATAATTCTTTTCCTATTAGCAAAATTGGAAAAAAGATAGTATCAGTTGCAAAATGAAATGAATAATTTGTAATTTAATAGGAATTAAGAATTATAATTAGGTGTAATTAATTACCATTAGTAATTTAATATAGTCAAATTTGCGGTCATCGTCTATTTTTTGACGGTTCTGTTAAGTGAGGACCGATTCGGGTCCGAGTTTATTTGTGAGGAACCAAATAATCAAAAAGATAATGTTAAGAACCAAATTGATAAAACAGTCATATGTTAGGGACCATATTTGACCTTTAGTCATCTAAATATCAATCTATTCATCACGCCGAAAGCAACATTCTCATACTAATTCTAGGACCATAGCTAGTTTGTGAAAACTAGTTTAAGAATAAAAATTGTACACCAAAATTCCCCTAAATGTCCAAGAAGAATATGTAGCAAATAACTTCTAAAAATTTAAAGCTCAAACATTTTCATTATAATAAATGCCTTATCTGGAAATATTACATAACAAGGATATGTAAATAAATAAATAAAAATTGGCCAGATAAATATAAATATATAATATTAACACAACCAAAAACATTATTGATAGGATGATGTATTTATTTATTTATTTTTCTAAGTTGATTCAACGCTAGGAGGAGTGGGTTTATCATCGGTGATTGTGTCTCGGGCTGTCGTCTGTTCTAATTTAACCTATAAATTAAATAACAAAATAAAATGAGTAAGTGATCTGGTAGATCTTGCGAATCTTTATATAGTACTACTATAATCTGATAAATCAAACAAATATAGTACTAAAAGATTTCCCTCAAAAAATACTCTTATTTACTAGTAATAAATTGATTGATCAAAATATAATTTATCAACTAGGAAAAATAATCGTACTATACCTCAGCATTGAGCTCTGGCATTTCTCCATCATTTTCCGTTGCTGAAAAACGAATAATGATATAATTGAGCAAATTGAATAAATTAAATAAATCGAAGAAAAAGAAAAATGAGAATGAAAGTATTTTACCATTAAATAACGTATACTAATTTATTGTTGTTTTTGTTATGTATTTATTAAAATATCTTTTATATGGTCGCATAATTAAATTTATTCAAAAGGAAAATGTATTACTATGAAAATATTCTCAACAAGATAAACAAATCCTCTCTTCATGCTTTCGATAATGCTAGCCACTTTTCCTTTTCTTGTGTGTGTGTGGAGATTGAAGAAGATGGTGATATTTATGCTACAAAACTCTTGCAACACGTTTTGGAGTTTATTTCTTTATTAATTATAAATAGCACACACACACTGGCACGACCATATTGTTAATTATAAAAATTTAATTAGTCTCGTGGAAGTGATGGTATAAAGAGATAATTTTAAATTAATTCGTTGATTTTTTTAACACATATATTTAATTCGTGGATTTTTTTGTATTCTCACAATTTTTTTACCTATGTTTACTTGAGAGATAGTACACAAGGTTCAAATATTTATCATATTGATTTAGTTAGGAGGGTGATCCAATAATCAAGCAGTTTTTCATTGTGATTTAGTTTGTAAATCTAGATGAAACAATGTTGTTATACTCTATTTGTGAGTATTATTTTTCTCAACGTTTAACATTTTTATTTGAATACGTCAAGTTTAATTTGGGTGGAATTAAATTTGTGAGATTGCTATAATAGTTAAATTCGTGTATTGTTTTAGTGTTTAGGCACCAATAACTCTCAAATTTGAAATTGGGTCTAAACATCAAGCAAGAATAAATAATTTATCCTTTTAATAATATTAGTATTTCCAACACACACACATTTGGTAAAACTAGCCAATAATAACAATTTCTTTGTTACGGTTGACCTTGTCAATCAAATTAGCTTTTAAACTTTGAAAATCCTAGTTTTAACGTGTGTAATATGTAGTACTTACTACATTCTAAAGTAATTTAGAGGATAAAAAGAAGGGAACTACTTTTATGACGTTCATTTATTTAGGAATTTACACTCCTTTTAAAGAAACTTATTCTTTTAGCTAAGTTTTTTATTCCTTCAATTTATGACGTCCATTTAGTCAGTCAATTTATTTCCATCGCATATTACTTTCACATGCGCATAATATTTTGTTTTATTTTTTTAAGATTGTTGTTGTCAGTAGGGGTGGGAATATGGATATCGGATATTGGATTTACCCGTACCCGATCCGATATCTGCCGGATTTGGATACCCAATATCCAATTTTATGGGATTGGGTGTGGGATTGGGTATTGGAATATAAGATAAATCGGGTATTGGATAACCCGAATGGGTATCGGGTATTACCCGAATATCCAATTTATTATTTAAAGCATATTTTAAATTAGGTTTAGCCATTTTGCATTAAATATAATCTTATACTTTAAAATAAAAGTGATCCATTTTTTTTAGTTTTATACTACAAAATAAATGAAACGTTAGAGATATTAGTCAATTTAGATATTTCTATATTTCTATTAATATATAAAATTTAATTTTTTATTAATTATTAACACATGTAAAGAGTCGGGTATTTGGATACCCGATACGTCGGATATGGATACCCGGGACGGGTATTGAAGTACCCGAAAATATATCGGGACGGGTTTTGGATAGACATTTTGATGATTTTCGGGTTTGGATACCCGATTTTTTCGAATCGGGTATCCACGAATACCCGTATTTCCACCCCTAGTTATCAACTTCATTCTCTTTATATATCATATTTATAAATTTTAAATTAAAACTCATGCTATTTACAATCAAAATTATCAATGGTGGACAAAATTAGTACTGAAAATTAATACTACCATTTATTAATACTATATAAAACTGCATTCACAATCGTCCCGCGTTCATTATAAATCTCTTAATTTTTAAAATACTTATACTTTTTCATTCTATATTTATTGTATGATCATAGTAATCATATAGCATTATTATAATGTGATTCCTCGCTAAGAGCATCCGCAGCTGTGCAAATTTTGCAGTCCGTCCGTCCGTGCCAGCGGCAAGGACGACCTCATCCGCCGCTGCGAGCTATCCGTTCGTGCCAGCGGCACGGCGCTGCTCTTAGCTAAAAGCACGCCCGTGCCGCTGAGCAGCCCTACGTGGCGTCTTCTGATTGGCCAACGGCATAGCCGTTGGTATATTCAAATTTTTTTTAATTTGAAATTTATTTAAAAAAATGTTTTAAAATAAAAAAATAAAATTTCCCACTTCCCAAAAAATTATATCCGTTTTCTACCCACTTTTAATTTATTTTTTTATTTTTTCCCCCCAAAATTCACATTTTCATCTATTAATACCCCTACTTCAACACAAAAAAAATCACATTTTCATCTATTCTATCATCTACATTCTCTCATCTTCTTTCTCATATTCTATCATCTAAATTCTCACCACACTACACAATGTCCGGCTCCGGCGATCACCCCTCTGGCAATCGCGGTTGGAACCACGATTGGTTCGACTCCGACTCATT
This sequence comes from Salvia hispanica, assembly GCF_029641045.1. NCBI lineage: Eukaryota > Viridiplantae > Streptophyta > Magnoliopsida > Lamiales > Lamiaceae > Salvia > Salvia hispanica. The sequence goes on from NC_142694.1 coordinate 16,192,244, forward strand.
CCCTAGTCCGGAAACGCAATTTACAGCCCCTCCTCAAACCCAAGGTTCGCAAGCTCCGGGTGGCTACCGTCCTTACCCGGTGCACAACCAAAATGCCCCGGGTTCGGGTGGGCACCCGAACCTGGATTGGGAGGGAGCACCAGCTCTACTCCTACTCCTACTTCTATTCCCACTCCTACTCATCCTGTTCGTGGCACCCGCACCCCGTACACTCCGGGTGAGATGATGGCGATGTTCAAAGCCTACTTGGCAGTCTACGAAGATCCGGAGACTGGCACGAACTAAACCGGGGAAACGTATTGGTGGCGCATCACTCGTCTTTACAATGAAACTCGGCCGGGGGGAACCATCTATCGCAATGATAGTATGGTGCGCAATTGCCTCTTCAGATGCAACGAGGCAATCGGTAAGTTCCAGGGGTATTACCTCCACGAAGAGCGGTCGGCGGGGAGCGGCACGAGCGAGCTCGACATCATCACTGCCGCCTTTGCGACCTACCAACGCATGGAGTTCAAAGCGTTTAAGTACCTCAATTGTTGGCAGGAGAGGCGCCTACATCCGAAGTATAGGGGCAGCGTAGTAGCATCCTCCTCCAGCTCCTCCAGCAAACGGTCGAGGTTAGTAGCCCTATCCGACGGCGCCTCCGATGATGTGGCTACCCAGCTTGCCGGAACTAACTTGGGTAGCCCCGACGCTGGCCCGAGCAGTTCTCGGCGGCCGCAAGGAAAGAAGAAGGAGACGACCACCCGCCGTCGCGCCTCGACTCCATCCGCCCCCGCCCCCGCTCCCTTTGTGCCTCCTCCACCCCAGAACAACACGTTGTGGACCCTCTTGGGTCAACTCTATTTGAACGATGCGTCTAAGATGACTCCTGAGCAACTTGCAACACATGAGCAAATGATCTGGGGTCTCAAGAGGCAATTGGGGATAGAGGACTAGTCTTCCACGTGTGTAATTTTAATTTTTAGGATTTCAATTATGTATTTTTTTATTTTCTAGAATTTTAATTATGTACTTTTATTTTTTAGGATTTTAATTATGTAATTTATAATTTTTAATGCATTTTAATATTGTGGAAATATTTTTATTTAAATTGAATAATAGAATGGTAGGACCCTTGAGCTTGTTCTTAGCTAAGAGCACGGATGTAGGTGTTGTGCTCTTAGCTAAGGACAAAGAGTAAAAGTGGATCCGGGCCCACTTCCGTGCTCTTAGCTAAGAGCTCGGATGGGGATGCTCTAATATATTCACCATTTGGTACAAAAATGCACCTCCAATTCTAAGAAATACAATAATAATGTTATATCATGTTCAAACATATAATTACTCTAAATCTAAAATACAAACGCATTCATTACACGCCTAAAGCAACATTTTCTTTCTTCAAAGCTCAAACATTTTCATTACACACTTATAACAAATGCCTATCCGGCAATTATTACATATTAAATACACCTAAAACAAAATAAAAATATGGCGAGATAAATATAAATATATAAAAGTACAACCAAAATATTATTGATCGGATAATGTATTTATTTATTTTATTTTCTAAGTTGATTCAACGCTAGGAGGAGGGGGTCTATCATTGGTGGTTTCTTGTCACGACCGCGCTTTGCTAAGGATAGCATTACTCGGTAAATCGTGACCAGGGGAGGGAATTAAGAAGAGGGGGTAGAAAGGGAATGAAAGAATTCATGATAAGACATAAATATTTCTTCATAAGATGAGAGATGTTCACGAGACAACAAAGATCATGAGAAATTTGAAAGAATGTTTATCACAGATCACTCGTTACTGGTCGTTTTTCCTATGACCCATCTATTACAAAATACTACGACAAAAGCACAGCGGAAGGAGTTGTAACCATGTGGCCATGTGTATGAAGACACATGCCACGAAAATCCTACAAAAGAGATAATACGACCACCAACTCCACTCAGCCACCATTTCATCACTTGCTCAACCTGCACATTTAGAAATACATGCAGGGCTGAGTACGGGGTACTCAGTGAACACATTGCCGAAAGATACACATATAAGAAAAAGTTATTATCATGCCATCACAGTAACGCACGGGGGTTTTCTTAAAGGCCCGAGCTTACTAAATTCATTTTCATAAAGTTCGCTTGATCAAGCTAAGTTCATTCCATTCATCCGCCATATCTGATGGTTCATTCCATCCATCCGCCATATCTGATGGCTCATTCCGTGTCGGGAAGGTGGCCACCTTCCACGATCACATTGACCGGCCAACCCTCTCGATGACTCACGGTCCATTCCTTCGTGCACATTAACTCGAATAGGATCTTGGTCCTATTGGAGCCGAATTCGTTTCATTCATTCATTCCTTTGGCATCGCCAAGCAGATAGGCATCATAAAACAAATAATTTATGGCACGATAACATTTAAAAAAAGTAAGTGCAATTTTATCAAACAAAAATCATTTCATATATTTGATAATTTTATCCACACTTAATGTGTTGGATATAAAGCCCACCTCAAAGCTTCCGAAAGAAATGCTACAACGCTTTGCCTTGGAAATCAAACCCCGCGAACACGCCCTTCTTGAAAGAGTATAATGATTTAAAAATTAGCTTTATGAACATACATAAGGTGCATGACATGACATGATCCTACATGGAGTATGTGTCCTACGTTCGGGGTTCGATCAAGATTACTTCTTTCCACTCAAGGAAAGTGGACCTCTATTTTATGAGACACCTTAAGATAATTAAATAATTATTTGGGAAGAGGGTTCATTAAATCCATACATTCTTATTTTCAAGAAATTTAATTAATTAATTTAGGAGGGCAAGACATTACTTTATCGTAAGATTAATTATTTAAAGGCTTCACATATTTTAAGAAATATTAATTCACAACTAAGAGATAAGGTTCATTTTATTTCTTATACTTCAAAGCCCAAAATTCCCATTTCCTCTAAATTCTCGGCCCAAAGAATTAATACTAGGAGACCATCTTGTTAAATAAATTCTTTGGCCCAAAGAGGAGGCCCAATAGGCAAAAGTGTTGCCCTAATTACTAAAAGAATTACTCCTCCCATTCTTTCCTCCATTTCAAACAAACATGCCTTCCCCTCTCTCCCACTCTCTCTCTCCCTCTCGGTTCTCCCCTCTGCCGGCGCCCTGGCGTCGCCGGCGAGCGGCGCCGGCGCCGGCGCCGACCTCTCCTCTCTCTCTCGGCCTCTATCTCTCTCCCTCTCGCGGCTCTCTCTCTCTCTCTCTCTCTCGGCTCTCGGCTCTCCCTCTCGCCGGCTCTCCCTCTCGGCTCTCCCCTCTGCCGGTGCTGCTTCTCGCCGGCGGTCTCGCCGCCGTCGACCGAAAAGGTAGGGTTCTCCCCCCCCCACTTCCCTTTCTTTCTCTTCTTCTTTATTTTTCTTAAATTGGAGGCCTAGGACTAACAATTGGGTCTTGAAATGTGAAGATTTGGATAGATCGTGAAAAATGGGGTCGGAAGAGGTTACTTTCGGCGCCAAACGCCGGAAAAACCACCGCCGCCGCCGCCGGACTGCCACCGCCGTCGCCCTGCCGCCGCCGCCGGACTGCCGCCGCCGGTCAGTTTCTTGTGCTCATAGGTGAGCTCTCCCAAAATTGTTATTATTGTGTGTTGAAGATTTCTTAGTGGATTAGGCTTTGTTTAATTGTTTACTTAGTCTAAGCTTATATGGATTAAGGCAAAAATTCTATTCTAGATAGTCATGCATAGTTGATATGAAATCATTAGGGAAAAGTATTCAAACACTACTATGATTTGTGGAACCCAAAAGTTCATGCTTGAAAAGTATAGAAATGGCTATGTAGTGAAGATTGTTGTTAGGAGAATTACCTTAAGAAAAGGAAGATGAGAAGGATGGTAGTGTAGAAATTTTGGCTCCTCTTCTTCAAACACTTGCTAGCATCATTAGTTGAAAAGAGATTTTGTTTAGAGAAATCTAGTGTTGAAGCAAAAGTGTAGGTGAAGGAGTGGTGTAGTATTTATAGAGGAAAAGAATGCATGGCTTTACATGGTTAATAGCTTGGTTTAGGAAGGCAATGCATTGTCCAAGAGTCATGGACTTTTTGCCAAAAGAGGCAAGTTGTCCTATCAATCAATTGTCATGCCAAAAATGGCAAGAATATTATGTCTCGTCACCTAAAAAGGCGTGAGCCGTCGTTTGGAAAACGTGAGCCGTCGTTTGGATTGCGTGATTGATGTGATTTGATTTCGTCGATTGTCTCGTCTTGATTTAACGTGCTTCTTATCCATTCGTGTAGGTATCGGGATTCAAGGTGTGGCTATTGCGCAAGGTCCGGAAGGCACGGAGAGTATTTTATTTTATTTTTAGATATTTACTTAAACGTTAAATTCGTGTACGGATTTTTATTTGAAACTCGGTCTTCACAAACGGACTTTTATTATAGCAACCATCTATATTGACTATTACTATTTTTTTGTTCACTACCTCAACATATACTTCACAACGGTTAATTATAACAAGAAGTAATAATAAGAAGAATTAGACGCGAAACTTATATTTATATATATATCGATGTTCTAAGCCTTAGGGTAAAAAGTCGGGGTGTTACATTCCTTCCCCCTTACAAAAATTTCGTCCCGAAATTTGTAAGGGTCTATTCAAACAGTTCCGGGTATTTTTCTTTCATCTCGTCTTCCAGCTCCCATGTAGCTTCTTCGTATCCATGATGCTTCCACAAGACCTTCACCGAAGTGATAGATTTCGTCCTTAGTTGTTGCACCTTCCGGTCTAAGATTGCTTCTGGCTTCTCCTCGTAACTCAAGTCTGGGTTTAACATCATCTCTTCATGGTGGATCACATGTTTCGGGTCATACACATACTTCCGCAGCTGTGAAACATGGAAGACGTTGTGCACGCTTCCGAAACTTGGTGGCAGCGCCAAACGATATGCAACGGGTCCGATTTCCTCCAAGATTTCGTAGGGACCAATAAAACGAGGCCTAAGCTTCCCTTTCACTCCAAAACGTATTATCCCTTTAGAAGGAGACACCTTCAAGAAGACCTTGTCTCCTACCTTGAACTGCAGGTCGGTCCGTCGAGCATCTGCATAGGACTTTTGTCTGTCTTGTGCTTCCTTGATTCTCCCTTTGATCTGCCGCACGATTTCAACCATTTCGTTGACTACTTCGGGACCCAGCATCTTCCTTTCGCCGACCTCATCCCAGTATAGTGGTGATCTGCACTTCCTCCCATATAGCGCCTCGTAAGGTGCCATATTAATGGTTGCCTGGTAGCTGTTGTTGTAGGCAAATTCTATCAGGGGCAGAATTGTCTCCCAACTTCCTCCCCTGTCAAGTATGACGGCTCGGAGCATATCTTCCAGCGTTTGGATCGTTCTTTCCGATTGCCCATCAGACTGTGGGTGGAACGCGGTACTGAAATTTAACTTCGTACCCAGTTCTTCTTGCAGACTCTGCCAGAAATTTGAAGTAAATTTTGCATCTCGATCTGACGTGATTGAGGCTGGGATACCATGTAAGCGCACGATTTCCCGCACATAAAGTTGAGATAGTTTTTCAGATCCATAAGTGATTGGAATTGGCAGGAAGTGGGCACTCTTGGTGAGGCGATCCACGATCACCCAGATGGCAGTGTTTCCTCGCTTGGTCCGTGGCAAGCTCGTCACAAAATCCATGGTTATGTGTTCCCATTTCCATTCGGGAATTTCTAAGGGTTGCAATTTCCCGTACGGTCGCTGATGAAGAGCCTTGACTTGTTGACAAGCCAAACATCTTTCCACGAATGATACTACACTTCTCTTCATGCCATCCCACCAAAATTTCCGCTTTAAGTCTTGATACATCTTGGTACTTCCAGGGTGTGCGGTGTAAGGTGTGTCATGAGCTTCGCTTAAGATCTCATCTCTCAGCTTCTCATCCTGGGGCACACACAGCCTCCCTCCGAAAGTGAGGGCGTTGTCCGCCTCCTCGTGATAGGTCTCATGTCCGCCAGTCCTCACCTTTGCTCGTATCCTTTCCAGACCTTCGTCCTGTCTCTGTGCAGCGATGATACGCTCCCTCAAATCTGGCTCCACCACTAGAGTAGCTATCCTTGCTTCTACCGTTTCTGGGGCACTTATCATTTCCATGTTGAGCTTGCCAAAATCTCGTAGTAGTTCCTCCTCGTGGGTGAACATGGCTGTCAAGTGTTGAGCCTTTCGGCTTAAAGCATCGGCCACCACATTGGCCTTGCCGGGATGGTAGTTGATGCCACAATCATAATCTTTCACCAGCTCCAACCACCTCCTCTGTCTCATGTTTAAGTCCTTCTGTTCGAAGAAGTACTTGAGGCTTTTATGGTCAGTGAAAATCTCACACCGAACTCCGTAGAGATGGTGCCTCCAAATCTTCAGTGCGTGCACTACCGCGGCTAACTCCAAATCATGGGTAGGATAATTAAGCTCGTGTGGTCTGAGCTGTCGTGATGCATAAGCTATTACCCTGCCATTTTGCATGAGGACGCAGCCCAATCCACTTTTTGATGCGTCAGTGTAAACCACATAGTCTGCCGTTGGATCTGGGACGGCCAGAACTGGTGCGGTGGTCAGTTTCTTCTTTAGTAACTCAAAACTTTCTGTACATTCTGGGGTCCACGAAACTTTGGTGCCCTTCTTGAGTTGTTGCGTCATCGGTCTTGCAATCTTTGAGAAGCCCTCGATGAATCTCCTATAATAACCTGCCAATCCCAGGAAGCTTCGTATCTCGTTGGGTGTTCCAGGAGGTTTCCAATTCTGCACGGCCTCCACCTTTGCTGGATCTACTTGAATTCCTTCGGCAGTCACCACATGACCGAGGAAATTCACCTCGTTGAGCCAAAATTCACACTTACTGAATTTGGCATATAGCTTCTCGGCCCTAAGCGTTTCCAGAGTGATCCGCAAGTGTTCCTCATGTTCCTTCTTGTCCTTTGAGTAAATGAGCACGTCGTCTATAAACACCAACACGAACTTGTCAAGATAGGGGTGGAAGACTCGATTCATGAGATCCATGAAAACCGCAGGTGCATTTGTCAAGCCGAAGGGCATCACCACAAACTCGTAGTGGCCATACCGCGTTCGAAAAGCCGTTTTTGGAATGTCATCTTGTCGAATCTTCAGTTGGTGATAGCCTGACTTTAAATCCATCTTTGAGAAGACACTAGCTCCTCGGAGCTGATCGAACAAATCATCAATTCTTGGCAACGGATATTTGTTCTTCAAAGTTAGCTTGTTCAATTCCCGGTAGTCAATGCACATTCTTAGCGTCCCATCTTTCTTCTTTACAAAAAGTACTGGTGCTCCCCATGGTGAGACACTTGGTCTGATGAAACCCAGGTCCATCAGTTCTTGAAGTTGCATCTTCAATTCCTCCAATTCCTTCGGAGCCATTCGATATGGAGCTTTCGACACTGGCGCAGACCCGGGTTCGAGATCGATGGTGAATTCCAATTGCCTATCCGGGGGTAAGCCAGGTAGATTGTCGGGAAACACATCTGGGAACTCTCGCACTATTTCCACATCTTCAATCTTCCTCCCTTCCTTCCCCTCTTCGTTCAGGTAGACAAGATAGGCCGGGTGGCCTTTTCGTACAAGCGTTGCAGCTTGTAGCGCGGAGATTATGGATTTCCGCTTACCCAAGGTAACCCCATGAAAGTTAGTGACGTCCTTTCCGGGAGGGTGAAAAGAGATTTGTCGTTGGTTGCACAGGATAGTGGCATAGTTTTCAGCTAGCCAATCCATCCCAAGGATTATGTCGACGTCGGACATAGGCATAACACTCAAGTTGTTGACTAATAACTGATGTCCTCCAAAAGAAACCTCTAGGTTTGAGCAGAAGCACTTAATTTCAATTATTCCTCCGATAGGCGAAGATACCCTAACTCTATGTTCGACTTGTTTCGTGGGGATGTCTAAGGTATCTACGCAAGGTGCTGATATGAAGGAGTGCGACGCACCAGTATCAAATAAGAGAATGATAGGTACACCGAGGAGCATAGCCATACCTGCCAGATTTCCTTGGTCCCCGTCTGGCTTCTTCTGCCTGAGAGCATAGGCACGGGCCTGTGATGGGAGACTCGGCCTCCGAGGATGTTGCTGCTTTGGTGGAGGAGGTAAATGTGGTGGTTGCCAAGATTGCATCTGGACTGCTTGCAACTGTGTGCGATGTACTGGTTGGTTCGACCTTGTCCCTCCTCCAGAAATCTTGCTTGGACAGTTTCTAGCAAAGTGGCCATTCCTTCCACACACGAAGCAACTGTCTGTCACTGCTCTGCAGATTCCCGGGTGCACCTTGTGGCACTTGGGGCACGGTCTCAGATTTGATTGATAGCCCCCAGTTGGATTTGAGGCATTTTGTCTTCCAACATCATGGTGGTGAGATTGTGGTTGCCACGGTCGTTTCGGCTGTTGGGGACCTCGAGTAATTTCCCATTTGCGTTTTTCTTTGGACCCTTGGGGGTAGTTCTGAGGAGGAACCGGAGCTACAGTCTGAGTGCTCCGTTCAGTGGGCATTGCTGCCTCTATATCCAAGGCTCGGCTCAGGGACTCCACGTAGGTCAATCCCCCGTGGCTAGCTAGCGCCATCCTAATCTCGTGCCTCAGACCGGCACAAAATTTCTCTGCCATCCTTTCATCGGTGTCGACTTGTTCTGGAGCATATCGGGACATCTCACAGAAAACCCTATCATACTCTGTTACTGACATCCTTCCCTGCTTAAGGTGATAGAATTCCACTTCCTTCTTCTTTCGGTAACTCTTAGGGATGTACTTATCATACATTTCTGCCTTGAACTGCTCCCAAGTTAAGCTTGCAATCTGGCCTGGGGTCATGGTCTTCTTACGTGCCTCCCACCAGAAATCGGCCGATCCGGCCAATTGGAAGGTCACACACGTCATACGCTCTCCATCTGTGCATTGCAAGAAGTTGAATATCCGCTCCATCGCACGGACCCAAGTCTCAGCCTCGGCCGGGTCGCCCAGTCCGTTAAAGGTTGGTGGATTCTGTCGGAGAAAGACTTCTTCAATCCTGCGTTCAATCCTCGGAATTTGCATAAGTGGTGGCGGGGGAGGTGAAGGTGGAGGCGGAGATGGAGATGGAGGTGGTGGCGTAACTTCGCGCCAATCTTCATGATTTCCTTCGACAATTTGGGGCACTCTTCCACCGCGTCCCCTTCCCCGTCCTCTAGGGCGTCCTACCCTCCTAGGTGGCATTCTATAAGAAAAGAAGATTACTATTGAGATAATAAAAATTTGCAAACACGCATGGGTCTTTTGTACATAACTTTAATTGAAGGCTACCAACAAGAGGCATAATAACATCACCTATAACAAAATGCGATCGTAAGCATAGAACATCTGCATATATATATATATCAAGCCAAAATTGCCTCTAGAGAGGACTTTTTGTACATAACAGATCCTCCTACATAACAAACGAAAGTCCCAACTCTACGCGATCAACAAAAGAAAAGCGTGAAACCGTAGGAAAGAACAGTTTTCACGTCACAAGGGGACTAGAGATAAAACTACTAGCATCAGGACGGCCTCATAAAGGGTCCGTTGCTGATGATACATAACTAACACTACCCTACCAGTCGCCATCCGAGTCTAGAGAGCTCAGCCCAGAGCTTCCCTCAAAGTCATCGTCGCTGCTGATCGCAATCGGGTCATCCTCAGCTCCTCCTGGTAACATCCCTGGCATGGGAGGAGGTATCGCAGCGTCTGGGACCGCCCAAACTTCGCGGCGTATCTCAGCCCTGATCTCCTCGTAGCGGTTCTGATAGTACTGGTACCAGTCTGTGTCTAACTCCTCGGGGTGGGGTAGCTCGCCAGGCACCCCCAAGGACTGTCTGCGCTCAGAAGGACTCCTCATCTGCGGAGCTGCCTCATCATCTGCCGGATACTCTATCGGGTACTCATCTTCTTCTGGGGCAGCGATCATAGGTGCCTTGCCCCGCCACGTGGGGTCATGCTCCTGGCCAGGAAACTGGCGCACTCCCTGGGGTCGGTCGTAGCCCAGGGGCAAAACCATCTCCTGTCTGCGCGAAGGTCCTGCCTCGTGATCATACTGGCCCTGGGGCTCAGTAATAGGGAGGGTCGGAGTTTCCCACTGAGGTGGGGGCGGTGCTAAGATGTCTGGGGAGGCTGGCGGAACGTTCTGGTATCGCAAATACTGATCAATAATGGCACATAGGAAGCCTGGGAAGTCTCCCTCATCCTCTAGGGTGTCGGGCCGACGATGGATGAAATCATCTGCTAAGCTGGCTGTCCATATCTCCCAATCGTCAGGTAGTAGGGGAATCAGATGGCGTATGCCGTCAATCCCAGTGACGCCATGCTCGTGGGCTGTCTCCCACAACTCATAAAACCTGCATAAGACCCTCAATATGTGCGCTCCAGGACGAGGACTGTAGGATCGATAGGCGAGTATCGCATTGTCAGCGACAGCCTGGGGTGTGACTTGCTTGCGAGCCGTCCGGCGTTGGTTCATCTACACATGATGTTTTACCGAAACAATAAGTAAGGGAGAAAGTTGCTTAAGGATACACAACACTACTTCCTTTGGCGAAAAGCAAAGGGTGTACTTGGCCAAAGTCGCACGCATCGGGATAGGCGTTCATTATTAAGGGAGTTTGTGTGTCGGGTTTGTAAGCGTAAGATCAATTTGTCATAAGGTAAGCATCGGGAAATGCTTTGTTAGAACGGAGGTACTTCGAATTCGTTCGCCAGGGCATAGGAAATTTTACGTATCTCTTTGTACTTCCAACATGAATCCCATAACATTGGCGCAAAGATTACATCGCTCGGGAAAGCGAGAATCACACATATACTTATTTCTTCTAAGTTCTCATTTCAGGGGTGCTCATTTTATCGGCTTGAATTAAAATTCTTAAAAGGCATCTTACCAGAAGAATAAATTACCTTCATTCAGGTTGAGGGCGATGAAATTGGTGCTGAGTTGTGGTCGATCTCGCTAACTTATTCTAGCGAATCAAATCTAGACTTCTCTTTTCGAGGAATGACTCACGGTTACAGAGCAGAAAACCTAGGCTCTGATACCACTCTGTCACGACCGCGCTTTGCTAAGGATAGCATTACTCGGTAAATCGTGACCAGGGGAGGGAATTAAGAAGAGGGGGTAGAAAGGGAATGAAAGAATTCATGATAAGACATAAATATTTCTTCATAAGATGAGAGATGTTCACGAGACAACAAAGATCATGAGAAATTTGAAAGAATGTTTATCACAGATCACTCGTTACTGGTCGTTTTTCCTATGACCCATCTATTACAAAATACTACGACAAAAGCACAGCGGAAGGAGTTGTAACCATGTGGCCATGTGTATGAAGACACATGCCACGAAAATCCTACAAAAGAGATAATACGACCACCAACTCCACTCAGCCACCATTTCATCACTTGCTCAACCTGCACATTTAGAAATACATGCAGGGCTGAGTACGGGGTACTCAGTGAACACATTGCCGAAAGATACACATATAAGAAAAAGTTATTATCATGCCATCACAGTAACGCACGGGGGTTTTCTTAAAGGCCCGAGCTTACTAAATTCATTTTCATAAAGTTCGCTTGATCAAGCTAAGTTCATTCCATTCATCCGCCATATCTGATGGTTCATTCCATCCATCCGCCATATCTGATGGCTCATTCCGTGTCGGGAAGGTGGCCACCTTCCACGATCACATTGACCGGCCAACCCTCTCGATGACTCACGGTCCATTCCTTCGTGCACATTAACTCGAATAGGATCTTGGTCCTATTGGAGCCGAATTCGTTTCATTCATTCATTCCTTTGGCATCGCCAAGCAGATAGGCATCATAAAACAAATAATTTATGGCACGATAACATTTAAAAAAAGTAAGTGCAATTTTATCAAACAAAAATCATTTCATATATTTGATAATTTTATCCACACTTAATGTGTTGGATATAAAGCCCACCTCAAAGCTTCCGAAAGAAATGCTACAACGCTTTGCCTTGGAAATCAAACCCCGCGAACACGCCCTTCTTGAAAGAGTATAATGATTTAAAAATTAGCTTTATGAACATACATAAGGTGCATGACATGACATGATCCTACATGGAGTATGTGTCCTACGTTCGGGGTTCGATCAAGATTACTTCTTTCCACTCAAGGAAAGTGGACCTCTATTTTATGAGACACCTTAAGATAATTAAATAATTATTTGGGAAGAGGGTTCATTAAATCCATACATTCTTATTTTCAAGAAATTTAATTAATTAATTTAGGAGGGCAAGACATTACTTTATCGTAAGATTAATTATTTAAAGGCTTCACATATTTTAAGAAATATTAATTCACAACTAAGAGATAAGGTTCATTTTATTTCTTATACTTCAAAGCCCAAAATTCCCATTTCCTCTAAATTCTCGGCCCAAAGAATTAATACTAGGAGACCATCTTGTTAAATAAATTCTTTGGCCCAAAGAGGAGGCCCAATAGGCAAAAGTGTTGCCCTAATTACTAAAAGAATTACTCCTCCCATTCTTTCCTCCATTTCAAACAAACATGCCTTCCCCTCTCTCCCACTCTCTCTCTCCCTCTCGGTTCTCCCCTCTGCCGGCGCCCTGGCGTCGCCGGCGAGCGGCGCCGGCGCCGGCGCCGACCTCTCCTCTCTCTCTCGGCCTCTATCTCTCTCCCTCTCGCGGCTCTCTCTCTCTCTCTCTCTCTCGGCTCTCGGCTCTCCCTCTCGCCGGCTCTCCCTCTCGGCTCTCCCCTCTGCCGGTGCTGCTTCTCGCCGGCGGTCTCGCCGCCGTCGACCGAAAAGGTAGGGTTCTCCCCCCCCCACTTCCCTTTCTTTCTCTTCTTCTTTATTTTTCTTAAATTGGAGGCCTAGGACTAACAATTGGGTCTTGAAATGTGAAGATTTGGATAGATCGTGAAAAATGGGGTCGGAAGAGGTTACTTTCGGCGCCAAACGCCGGAAAAACCACCGCCGCCGCCGCCGGACTGCCACCGCCGTCGCCCTGCCGCCGCCGCCGGACTGCCGCCGCCGGTCAGTTTCTTGTGCTCATAGGTGAGCTCTCCCAAAATTGTTATTATTGTGTGTTGAAGATTTCTTAGTGGATTAGGCTTTGTTTAATTGTTTACTTAGTCTAAGCTTATATGGATTAAGGCAAAAATTCTATTCTAGATAGTCATGCATAGTTGATATGAAATCATTAGGGAAAAGTATTCAAACACTACTATGATTTGTGGAACCCAAAAGTTCATGCTTGAAAAGTATAGAAATGGCTATGTAGTGAAGATTGTTGTTAGGAGAATTACCTTAAGAAAAGGAAGATGAGAAGGATGGTAGTGTAGAAATTTTGGCTCCTCTTCTTCAAACACTTGCTAGCATCATTAGTTGAAAAGAGATTTTGTTTAGAGAAATCTAGTGTTGAAGCAAAAGTGTAGGTGAAGGAGTGGTGTAGTATTTATAGAGGAAAAGAATGCATGGCTTTACATGGTTAATAGCTTGGTTTAGGAAGGCAATGCATTGTCCAAGAGTCATGGACTTTTTGCCAAAAGAGGCAAGTTGTCCTATCAATCAATTGTCATGCCAAAAATGGCAAGAATATTATGTCTCGTCACCTAAAAAGGCGTGAGCCGTCGTTTGGAAAACGTGAGCCGTCGTTTGGATTGCGTGATTGATGTGATTTGATTTCGTCGATTGTCTCGTCTTGATTTAACGTGCTTCTTATCCATTCGTGTAGGTATCGGGATTCAAGGTGTGGCTATTGCGCAAGGTCCGGAAGGCACGGAGAGTATTTTATTTTATTTTTAGATATTTACTTAAACGTTAAATTCGTGTACGGATTTTTATTTGAAACTCGGTCTTCACAAACGGACTTTTATTATAGCAACCATCTATATTGACTATTACTATTTTTTTGTTCACTACCTCAACATATACTTCACAACGGTTAATTATAACAAGAAGTAATAATAAGAAGAATTAGACGCGAAACTTATATTTATATATATATCGATGTTCTAAGCCTTAGGGTAAAAAGTCGGGGTGTTACATTTCTCGAGCTGTCGTCTGAGCTAATTTAACCTGTAAATCACAAAATAAATGGAATAAGTGATCTAATAAATCTTGCAAATCTTTATTGGTTAATTCAATTATTTTTGGCTAAAAAAATACTAAAATCATCTGATAAATTAAACAATATAATAAACCGAATTAGGAAAAAGAATCACACCTCAACTTTGAGCTCTGGCTTTTCTCCATTATTTTCCGTCGCTGAAAAACCAATCAATCGAAAAAAAGAAAAATGAGAATGAGAGCATTTAAGCATAATAAAAGACAATTAATTTATTGTTATTTTTGTTTTATATATACTACTAGCATATTTAATGAAATGAGGTGCGATAATTGTTAACTTTTTAAGTTGCTCTCTACTAACTCATTAACACACTGTTTTGAAAATATCAACACGTAATTTTGTTGACATTTCATTATATTGTGTTAACATTTTAATGTCATTGGATTGACATTTTTATTAGACTGTGTTGATAATTTAGCAGAATTAGCAACTTAAAAAATTAGCAATATAAAACACTCCTTGGTGAAATACTCTCTTTTATATGGAAGCATAGATTTATTCAAAGTAAAATGAAAGGAAAATATTGTTACCGCTTTTGCTTCCACCAGATACAATGTCAACAAGATAACCAAAGCCTCTCTTCATGTTTTCAATAATGCTAGCCATTTTTTTCCTTTTCTAATACTATGAAAGAGAGAGAAGAGAAAGAGAGACAGAGAGACTAATGAATGAATTCTGTGATTTCTGAGGTGAAGAAGATGGTATTATATATGCAACAAAATCTAGCAACACGTCTTGGAGTTTATTTCTTTATTATATGTAGATATTGTTAAAATATTCTCGTGAAGCATGAGACCAATGCAAGGTTTCCTTTTCTCGACTTTTTCCCTTTTTTCTATTGTCACTCTACAACATACTACGTGGGATGCGGTGGAATATTAAAGATATAATTTTAAATTTTCTTTAACACATTCGTTTAATTAATTTGTTGATTATTTTTGTCCACTAGTTGGATTTTTTTTACATTTTTTAGTATCTCTTAAACCCCATTTTCAAGTGAACTTATATATAGCACGTGACAAAAAATAAAAAATCTAAAATCTTACTCTTCATTGATTCACCGTCCTCGTTGAGTACCCAACTCTCAAGTTTGAAATTGGGTCAAAACGTATTGCCAGAATAAATAATTTCTCTAGTATTTCCAAGAAAAATACCTTTGACAAAACTAGACGATAATAATCAATTTCTTTGTAGGATTGACCTTGTCAATAAAATTAGTTATTAAACTATTTTGACATTACAAGTTTCTACCTGTGTAATGTATCTAAGTTGTCGGTTGTAATTAGGCCATTTCTAATCATTTACGCCAATTTAAACCATTTACATCATATTTAAAATTTACACTATTTTTAGGTATTTGTCTCACAAATATTTTGCAGTAACATCAAATATGGTGTTATTCAATTGAAAAACATAAAAATGGGTTTGAATTTGGTATATAGTTGAAGAAATTGTCTACACTAAAAATGAGTTTTGGTGTATGATTGGAGATGGTTAATTTGGTGTATAGTTGAAGAAATTGTCTACACTAAAAATGAGTTTTGATGTATGATTGGAAATGGTCAGACCATCTCCAACCGTACACCAAAACTCATTTTTGGTGTAGATAATTTCTCCAACCATACACCAAACTCAAACCCATTTTTGGATTTTTCAATGGAATAACACCAAATATGGTGTTTACTCCAAAATTTTGTTAGAGAAATACTCAAAAATGGTGTAAACTTAAAAATGGTGTAAATAGTTGGAGGAAAACTACTTTTTAATGTGATATATACTCAAAACTAGGTTTGAGTTTAGCGTAATTGGTTGGAGATGGCATCATAGTCAATTATATTGCACTCGCCATATTTTCAACTGACAATTCTCTTAATCATATACTCCCTCCGTCCCATTAAAAATGAAACGTTTTCCTTTTTTATTTGTCCCATTAAAAATGAAACGTTTCCTAAAATGGAAATAACTCTATCTCTACTTTTTCATCTCTCTTACTTTACTCTCTCTTCTTTAACTCACAAAACAACATTGCATAAAATCCCATGCCGATTTCCAAATGTTTCATTATAAGTGGGACAGAGGGAGTATTTTTTTCAATTATCTTTTATTTTATTAATTTTATATTACTAGCATTTACTATTAAGATTTAAGATTATGGACTGTAGATGGATGCGGTACTCAAGATCACGCATAAGTCTCAAAATGATCGATGGAATAACTATCTTTTTTGGTGTTGGAATATATTTTCTTCTTCTATTTTCATTCAACTTTAGGAGGTATATGTATATGGGTATATCAACAATTCTACTTTGCTATAAGAAAATAAATTTGATCCACCATTAATACCATAATAGTTAAAATTAGGGTGCGTTATATTACTAACTATTTAAGTTACGAACTCTGCTAACTCATCAATACAGTGTACTAAAAATGTCAACACGGTGACATCAAAATGTCAACATATAATATCAACACATTATATTGAAATTCAACAAAATTATTTATTGACATTTTAATGTCATCGTATTAACATTTTTAATACACTGATGAATTAACAAGTTAACAACTTAAAAAAATTAGCAATTGATCACACCTCGTATAAAATCTAATATAAAATCTAGTAACTTTTTATGTAAAACTAACAACATACCCTTCAAAAATTTATTTATGAAGAAAAAGAACGGCTCGAACTCCCATGGTTTTGTCGGTTAATTTCACGATACGATTATATATCAAATAATGTAATCGTGTAACCGTGTAAATTGCAAGTATCATAGTACTTGATTAAACGTGGCTACTATTGCATAGTTTTATACGAGTACTAGTTTTTTCATTTGCTAGAATTTACCCAATTTTACGAATCCTCTCGTCACGAAATAGCCTCGATTTCAAGTGGATGGGTACATTATTAAAAAATTATATAATGGAGTACAATTTAAATATTTATAATAATTTTAAAAAATCTTAAAATACTTTCAAGATAATTTTACTTTTTTCATTTTATATATATTGTGTGCACATAATCATATACCATCATTATAATGTTATTCATCAAATCATCATTAATTAATGTATTCGCCATTTCATACAAAATTGCACCTTAATTTTAAAGTTGAGAAACAATGATAATAGTATATCATCTTCAAACATACTATAATTATTCTAGATCTAAATATCATCTTCAACATTCCCATACTAATCCTATGACCATAGCTAGTATGTGGAAACTAGTTTATGAATAAAAATTATACCAAAAATCCCCTAAATATCCATGAAGAATATGTAGCAAATAACTTCCAAAATTTAAAGCTCAAACATTTCCATTACACTCTTATTATAAATGCCAAATCCGGCAATATTACATAGCAAAGATATGTAAATAAATAAATAAAAATATGGCGAGATATATTTATTTAATCCATACATTATTGATAGGATAATGTATTTATTTATTTAATTAGTTTTCTAAGTTGATTCAATGCCAGGAGGAGTGGGTTTATCATCGGTGATTGTTTCTCGGGTTGTTGTCTGTTCCAATTTAACCTGTAATTAATTAAATCACAAAATAAATGGAATAAGTGATCTGATAAATATTGCGAATCTTTGTTAATCAGTACAAGTGCTTTTGACTGATAACTAAGAGTACTATAATCTGATAATTAAATCAAACAAATATAGTACTAAAAGATTTCCCTCAAAAAGCTACTCTTATTTACTTCTCTTAGTATTGTTGATCAATATGATTCAACAAGGAAAAAGAATCGTACCTCAGCATTGAGCTCGGGCATTTCTCCATCATTTACCGTTGCTGAAAAACCAATAATGAAATTATTGAGCATGGCGAATAAATTAATAAATCGAAGAAAAAGAAAAATGGGAATGAAAGCATTAATTATAGCATTAAATAACCATCCATTGTTGTTTTTGTTATGTACTTATTAAAATATCTTTTTTATGGCTGCATAAATTTATTCAAAAGGAAAATGTAATATGAAAATATTCTTACCGCTTCTATTTCCACCAGATACAATGTCAACAAGACAAACAAATCCTCTCTTCATGCTCTCGATAATGCTAGCCATTTTACTTATGCTACAAAACTCTTGCAACACGTATTGGAGTTTATTTCTTAATAAATTATAAATAACATACACACACTGGCACGACCATATTGTCAATTATAAAAATTTAGTTAGTCACGTGGAAGTAATGGTATAAAGATATAATTTTATATTAATTCGTTGATTTATTTATTTAATTCGTTGAATTATTTTATCTAGTTGGCATCCTCACAATTTTTTACTGTACTATAGTTTATCATATTGATTTAATTAGCTAGGAGGGAGTGTGATAGGTTCAAATAGTTTTTCATAGTGATTTAATTTTGAAATCAAGATGAAACAACATTGTTATACTCTATTTGTGATATTATTTTTCTCAAAGTTTAACATTTTTATTTGATGCGTTAAGTTTAATTTGTGTTGAATTGAATTTGTTAGATTGCTATGATAATTAAATTCGTGCATTGTTTCAATATTTAGGCCCCACTAATTCTATTAAAAAAAACCCCAACTTTTAGGTGAAACTGTATATAGCATGTGACAAAAAGAAGATCTATAATCTCCTCATTGATTCACCCTCTTCACTGAATATCCAACTCTCAAATTTGAAATTGGGTCTAAACATCAAGCAAGAATAAATAATTTATCCTTTTGATAATTTTAGTATTTCCATCACAAATTAACACCTTGTCAATCAAATTAGTTTTTAAACTCTGAAAATCCTAGTTTTAACGTGTGTAATGTGTACATCCTAAAGTAATTTAGAGGAAATTAAAGGCGTTCATTTATTTAGGAGTTTACACTCCTTTTAAAGAAACTTATTCTTTAAAATAAGTTTTTTGTTCCTTCAATTTATGTTTTCATCGCATATTAATTGCTTTCACATGCGCATAATATTTTGCTTTATTTGTTAATAGAGGTTTACATATTTTGGTCATTATAAGGATTATTGTGACAAGTTGAAATTCATGGTACCTTGATCTTGATGGAGACCAAATTCTGATTATGAGATTCTTTGTGCAAATTTGATGATGAATATATGAATTTGCAAACTAATTAGCATCGTCTTGACTTATATAGACATCCAAAAACATTGGAAAGTAGGAGAGCTGGTTGCGCTACTAGCAATGTAGCTCAAAATATTTTCAATTTAGATGCTAATTTTGCCTCAAGTAAAGAAATTACTTTTGTCGCTGGACACAGATTTTAATACAAAATTAATAGTACTATTAAAAGAAGGGATATTGTGGATATAAAATTAGTCTTTTTTTACTTTGTACAAGATTGTTGTTGTCAGTTTCATTCTCTTTACACGGGTATATCATGTTTTATAAATTTTAAATTAAAATCCATGTCATTTACGGTTAAAATTATCAATGATGACAAAGACAGTACTCAAAATTAATACTATCATTTATTAATATTATATAAAACTAAATTCACAATAGTCCCGCGTGCATTATACATGGATCTCTTAATTTTTAAAATACTTACACATTCTCATTCTATATATATTGAATGATCATCATAATCGTATTGCATCACTATAATGTGATTCTGATTCCTCGTTAATATATTCACCGTTTCGTACAAAAATGCACCTCCAATTCTAACTAGAAAAACAATAATAATGGTATATCATGTTCAAACATTTATAACTCTATATCTTAAATATCAACGCATTCATTACGCCGAAAGCAACATTCTCTTCCTTCAAAGCTCAAACATTTTCATTACACACTTACGAAAATTTTAAAGCTCAAACATTTCATTACACACTTATAACAAATGCCTAATCCGGCAATTATTACATATTAAACACACCTAAAATAAATGAAATAAAAATAAGGCAACATAAATATAAATATATTAAAGTAAAACCAAAACATTATTATAGGATAAAGTATTTATTTATTTAATTTTCTAAGTTGATTCTACGTCAGGAGGAGGGGGTTTATCATCGGTTTCCACTCGGGCAGTCGTCTGAGCTAATTTAACCTGTAAATCAGAAAATAAATGGAATAAGTGATCTTATAAATCTTGCGAATCTTTATTGGTTAATTCAATTGATTTTTGGCGTAAAAAATAATATAATCTGATAAATGAAATGAACCAATATAATAAAATGACACCCTTAAAAAAATTTTATACTAATTGGTCCAAACATAATTGATCGTATTAGGAAAAAGAATCGCACCTCAACTTTGAGCTGTGGCTTTTCACCATTATTCTCTGAAAACCAATAAATTGAAGACAGAAAAAATTGAGAATGAGAGAATTTAAACATAATAAAAGGCAATTAATTTATTGTTATTTTTGTTATATACTTAATGAAATACTAGTATTTTTTATATGTCGGCATAGATTTATTCAAAGTAAAATGAAAGGAAAATATTGTTACCGCTTTTGCTTCCACCAGATACAGTGTCAACAAGATAACCAAAGCCTCTCTTCATGTTTTCAATAATGCTAGCCATTTTTTCCTTTTCTAATACTATGAAAGAGAGAGAAGAAAAAGAGAGACTAATGAATGAATTCTGTGATTTCTGAGGTGAAGAAGATGGTATTATATATGCAACAAAATCTAGCAACACGTCTTGGAATTTATTTCTTTATTAATAATAGATATTGTTAAATTATTGCTATTATAGTCTCGTGAACCATGAGATCAATGCAAGGTTTTCTTTTCTTTACTTTTTCCATTTTTTCTAATATTGTCACGCTACAACATAGTACGTGGGACTTGGTGGAATATTAAAGATACTATAATTTTAAATTATTTTTTTACTTATTCGTTTAATTTGTTGATTATTTTTATCCACTAGTTGGAATTTTTTTTACATATTTCAGTACTCTCTTAATCCCTTTTTTAGGTGAAATTATATATAGCACGTGACAAAAAAAATCTAAAATCTTAATTACTCCTCATTAATTCACCGTCCTCGTTGAGTACCCAACTCTCAAGTTTGAAATTGGGTCAAAACGTCATGCCAGAATAAATAATTTCTCTAGTATTTCCAAGATTGACAAAACTAGCCTATAATAATCAATTTCTTTGTAGGATTGACCTTATTTTTTAAACTATTTTGACATTACAAGTTTCTACTACGTGTAAAATGTGTACATTATAAAGTATATATAATTTGGAGGGGAATCGCTTTTATGACGTCTATTTATTTAGGAGTAGTTTAAACGACTTTTGAAGAAACTTCTTTGAACTAAATTGTTTAATTTCTTCTTTTGCAAACACTTTTTATTAGTCAATTTATTGCCCTCACGTATGTTTCCATTGCATATTGATCATTGCTTTCACATTCGCATAATGTCTTGCTTTATTTACTTAGGGACTATTTTGACAAGTTGAAACTTAAGGTACCTAGATGTTGAATTATGATAATCTTTGTGCAAATTTGCTAATGAATTATGTCGATACATAATAGTAGTAGTAAATAGTAGTATACTACTCCCTCCGTTCCACAGTAACACAAGCGTTTCGTTTTGAGCACTTATTTTGAAAAAATAATATTAAATAGTTAAAGTGGAAAAAGAGTAAAGTAAGAGAGAGAATATTGTAGATTAGATTCTTCACTACATTATTCTCTTTCTTACTTTACTATCTCTCTACTTTAACTATTTATTATCATTTTTTTAAAACGAGAGCTCAAAACGAAACGCCTCTATTACTGTGGAACGGAGGGAGTACATTATATTGCACGCAGATCCACATAATATATATATACTCCATTCAGTCGGCAATATATGTCTCATTTTGATTTAATAAGATTTATTAAGAAAGATGAAGAAATGTAAATGCAAAAAGTTAATGTAGCGTGTATCTTGCCTTTTATACCACTCCATCCGTCCATGAAAAATAATCTCATTTAATTTTTTCTTTTTTAGGGAGTCCATGAAAAATAGTCTTATTTCAAAAATGAAATTTTTTTTCTCGTACTTTACCAATTTCTCATTAAAATTTATGTCGGTCACAAATGATACTATTTTTTATGAAAAAATAAATAATTTTATAGTAAAAGAGGAATAAATAATTTAGTAGATGTAATAGTGAAAGGATGGAAGAAAAAAAAGTTACATATATCTTTGGACGAATGGAGTGAGAGGTTATAATGAAAATGAGAAGTTGCACAACTTATAATTTTGGTCAAATTTTGTGATTCATTGCACAACGTATACTACAATTAACACCCAATATATACATATATCAAATTAATATCTCTGTTTAATTAATGTATATCGATTTTGAAGAAAAAAAAGTTATAACTATAGACGACACAACGAACTTTATATCACCATCAAAATATTCATATTGTCGGTGTCAATATGATCATGCTTACATAGCAACCCGCTGAATCTCCAATTTCCAACATTTACGTAAACTTTCTCCATTCTTTATTAGTATATGAATTTATTGGAAAATTGGTCCCTAATTTCGTGAACTTTGCCCAAATTTTGATTTTTCCCATAAATTTTAAAATTAGTACCATAAATCATGAACTTTCAGATTGGTTTGGTATTTCCCACGGCGGATCAAGAGTAAAATCCGACTAATTTATATAGCATTTTGAGTCATATTTAGCAGAATTCTTATAAGTGGCATGTCATGTTGGCATATCTATTTGGAATATTAAACACAATACTACTTTTATTTGACAAAATAAAACTCTAAAATTAAAGAAAACAAAATAAATTTAATAAAAACACAGAGAATTCAATTAGAAACACACATCTGTGACGCTACGATACAAAAATTAAAACACAAAACCTTGTTTCTCTCTTTCACAAACACTAGGAACACATTTTAGGGAATTTCCTTAAACATTCTTGGATTATTGGGAAAATACCAAACTAATCTGAAAATTTATGATTTATGATATTAATTTGAAAATTCATAGGAAAAACCAAAATTTGTACAAAGTTCATGATATTGGGAATCAATTTCCCGAATTTAATTACCTATCCTAATTTAACCTCTGAATCACAAAACAAATTGAATACGTACTAAAAAAGTCTTGCAGATCTTTATTGATATAAGTGCCTTTTTGCGTGACAAAACAGTATATTCTGATAATCAAACAATATTATCAGGGGTATTATTGTTGTAAGTTTCATCTTCTACTTTTTTTTAAAGATTGTTGTTGTTAGTTTCATTCTCTTTATATATCATACTTTATAAATTTTAAATTAAAACGCATATCATTTACAATCAAAATTATCAATGGTGGACAAAGATAGTACTCAAAATTAATACTATATCATTCATTAAAATTTATAAAACTACATTCACAATATTCTCGCGTGCATTATGGATCTCTTAATTTTTAAAATACCTATACTTTTTCATTCTATATATATTGTACGATTATCATAATCGTATAGCATCATTATGATGTGATTCCTCGTTAATATATCCACCATTTCGTACAAAAATGCACCTCCAATTCTAACTAGAAAAACAATAGTAATGTTATATCATGTTCAAACATTTAATAACTCTAGATCTTAAATATCAACGCATTCATTACGCCGAAAACAACATTCTCTTTCTTCAAAGCTCAAACATTTTTATTACACACTTATAACAAATGCCTAATCCGGCAATTATTACATATTAAACACCCCTAAAATAAATGACATAAAAAAAGGCGAGATAAATATAATTATATAAAAGTACAACGAAAACATTATTGATAGGATAATGTGTTTATTTATTTATTTAATTTTCTAAGTTGATTCAACGCTAGGAGGAGGGGGTCTATCATCGGTGGTTTCTCGGGCGGTTGTCTCTGCTAATTTAACCTGTAAATCACAAAATAAATGGAATAAGTGATCTTATAAATCTTGCGAATCTTTATTGGTTAATTCAATTGATTTTTGGCATAAAAAATACTACTATAATCTCATAAATCAAACAATATAATAAACCGAATTAGGAAAAAGAATCACACCTCAACTTTGAGCTCTGGCTTTTCTCCATTATTTTCCGTTGCTGAAAAACCAATAAATCGAAAAAAAGAAAAATGAGAATGAGAGCAGCTTAATAAAAGACAATTAATTTATTGTTATTTTTGTTATATACTAGTATATTTAATGAAAGAATATCTTTTTATGGATGCATATAGAGACTTATTTAAAGTAAAATGAAAGGAAAATATTGTTACCGCTTTTGCTTCCACCAGATACAATGTCAACAAGATAACCAAAGCCTTTCTTCATGCTTTCAAAAATGCTAGCCATTTTCCTTTTCTTACACTATGAGAGAAAGGAGAGAGAGACTAATGAATTAATTCGGTGATTTCTGAGGTGAAGAAGATGGCATTATATATGCAACAAAATCTAGCAACATGTCACGACCGCGCTTTGCTAAGGATAGCATTACTCGGTAAATCGTGACCAGGGGAGGGAATTAAGAAGAGGGGGTAGAAAGGGAATGAAAGAATTCATGATAAGACATAAATATTTCTTCATAAGATGAGAGATGTTCACGAGACAACAAAGATCATGAGAAATTTGAAAGAATGTTTATCACAGATCACTCGTTACTGGTCGTTTTTCCTATGACCCATCTATTACAAAATACTACGACAAAAGCACAGCGGAAGGAGTTGTAACCATGTGGCCATGTGTATGAAGACACATGCCACGAAAATCCTACAAAAGAGATAATACGACCACCAACTCCACTCAGCCACCATTTCATCACTTGCTCAACCTGCACATTTAGAAATACATGCAGGGCTGAGTACGGGGTACTCAGTGAACACATTGCCGAAAGATACACATATAAGAAAAAGTTATTATCATGCCATCACAGTAACGCACGGGGGTTTTCTTAAAGGCCCGAGCTTACTAAATTCATTTTCATAAAGTTCGCTTGATCAAGCTAAGTTCATTCCATTCATCCGCCATATCTGATGGTTCATTCCATCCATCCGCCATATCTGATGGCTCATTCCGTGTCGGGAAGGTGGCCACCTTCCACGATCACATTGACCGGCCAACCCTCTCGATGACTCACGGTCCATTCCTTCGTGCACATTAACTCGAATAGGATCTTGGTCCTATTGGAGCCGAATTCGTTTCATTCATTCATTCCTTTGGCATCGCCAAGCAGATAGGCATCATAAAACAAATAATTTATGGCACGATAACATTTAAAAAAAGTAAGTGCAATTTTATCAAACAAAAATCATTTCATATATTTGATAATTTTATCCACACTTAATGTGTTGGATATAAAGCCCACCTCAAAGCTTCCGAAAGAAATGCTACAACGCTTTGCCTTGGAAATCAAACCCCGCGAACACGCCCTTCTTGAAAGAGTATAATGATTTAAAAATTAGCTTTATGAACATACATAAGGTGCATGACATGACATGATCCTACATGGAGTATGTGTCCTACGTTCGGGGTTCGATCAAGATTACTTCTTTCCACTCAAGGAAAGTGGACCTCTATTTTATGAGACACCTTAAGATAATTAAATAATTATTTGGGAAGAGGGTTCATTAAATCCATACATTCTTATTTTCAAGAAATTTAATTAATTAATTTAGGAGGGCAAGACATTACTTTATCGTAAGATTAATTATTTAAAGGCTTCACATATTTTAAGAAATATTAATTCACAACTAAGAGATAAGGTTCATTTTATTTCTTATACTTCAAAGCCCAAAATTCCCATTTCCTCTAAATTCTCGGCCCAAAGAATTAATACTAGGAGACCATCTTGTTAAATAAATTCTTTGGCCCAAAGAGGAGGCCCAATAGGCAAAAGTGTTGCCCTAATTACTAAAAGAATTACTCCTCCCATTCTTTCCTCCATTTCAAACAAACATGCCTTCCCCTCTCTCCCACTCTCTCTCTCCCTCTCGGTTCTCCCCTCTGCCGGCGCCCTGGCGTCGCCGGCGAGCGGCGCCGGCGCCGGCGCCGACCTCTCCTCTCTCTCTCGGCCTCTATCTCTCTCCCTCTCGCGGCTCTCTCTCTCTCTCTCTCTCGGCTCTCGGCTCTCCCTCTCGCCGGCTCTCCCTCTCGGCTCTCCCCTCTGCCGGTGCTGCTTCTCGCCGGCGGTCTCGCCGCCGTCGACCGAAAAGGTAGGGTTCTCCCCCCCCCACTTCCCTTTCTTTCTCTTCTTCTTTATTTTTCTTAAATTGGAGGCCTAGGACTAACAATTGGGTCTTGAAATGTGAAGATTTGGATAGATCGTGAAAAATGGGGTCGGAAGAGGTTACTTTCGGCGCCAAACGCCGGAAAAACCACCGCCGCCGCCGCCGGACTGCCACCGCCGTCGCCCTGCCGCCGCCGCCGGACTGCCGCCGCCGGTCAGTTTCTTGTGCTCATAGGTGAGCTCTCCCAAAATTGTTATTATTGTGTGTTGAAGATTTCTTAGTGGATTAGGCTTTGTTTAATTGTTTACTTAGTCTAAGCTTATATGGATTAAGGCAAAAATTCTATTCTAGATAGTCATGCATAGTTGATATGAAATCATTAGGGAAAAGTATTCAAACACTACTATGATTTGTGGAACCCAAAAGTTCATGCTTGAAAAGTATAGAAATGGCTATGTAGTGAAGATTGTTGTTAGGAGAATTACCTTAAGAAAAGGAAGATGAGAAGGATGGTAGTGTAGAAATTTTGGCTCCTCTTCTTCAAACACTTGCTAGCATCATTAGTTGAAAAGAGATTTTGTTTAGAGAAATCTAGTGTTGAAGCAAAAGTGTAGGTGAAGGAGTGGTGTAGTATTTATAGAGGAAAAGAATGCATGGCTTTACATGGTTAATAGCTTGGTTTAGGAAGGCAATGCATTGTCCAAGAGTCATGGACTTTTTGCCAAAAGAGGCAAGTTGTCCTATCAATCAATTGTCATGCCAAAAATGGCAAGAATATTATGTCTCGTCACCTAAAAAGGCGTGAGCCGTCGTTTGGAAAACGTGAGCCGTCGTTTGGATTGCGTGATTGATGTGATTTGATTTCGTCGATTGTCTCGTCTTGATTTAACGTGCTTCTTATCCATTCGTGTAGGTATCGGGATTCAAGGTGTGGCTATTGCGCAAGGTCCGGAAGGCACGGAGAGTATTTTATTTTATTTTTAGATATTTACTTAAACGTTAAATTCGTGTACGGATTTTTATTTGAAACTCGGTCTTCACAAACGGACTTTTATTATAGCAACCATCTATATTGACTATTACTATTTTTTTGTTCACTACCTCAACATATACTTCACAACGGTTAATTATAACAAGAAGTAATAATAAGAAGAATTAGACGCGAAACTTATATTTATATATATATCGATGTTCTAAGCCTTAGGGTAAAAAGTCGGGGTGTTACATTCCTTCCCCCTTACAAAAATTTCGTCCCGAAATTTGTAAGGGTCTATTCAAACAGTTCCGGGTATTTTTCTTTCATCTCGTCTTCCAGCTCCCATGTAGCTTCTTCGTATCCATGATGCTTCCACAAGACCTTCACCGAAGTGATAGATTTCGTCCTTAGTTGTTGCACCTTCCGGTCTAAGATTGCTTCTGGCTTCTCCTCGTAACTCAAGTCTGGGTTTAACATCATCTCTTCATGGTGGATCACATGTTTCGGGTCATACACATACTTCCGCAGCTGTGAAACATGGAAGACGTTGTGCACGCTTCCGAAACTTGGTGGCAGCGCCAAACGATATGCAACGGGTCCGATTTCCTCCAAGATTTCGTAGGGACCAATAAAACGAGGCCTAAGCTTCCCTTTCACTCCAAAACGTATTATCCCTTTAGAAGGAGACACCTTCAAGAAGACCTTGTCTCCTACCTTGAACTGCAGGTCGGTCCGTCGAGCATCTGCATAGGACTTTTGTCTGTCTTGTGCTTCCTTGATTCTCCCTTTGATCTGCCGCACGATTTCAACCATTTCGTTGACTACTTCGGGACCCAGCATCTTCCTTTCGCCGACCTCATCCCAGTATAGTGGTGATCTGCACTTCCTCCCATATAGCGCCTCGTAAGGTGCCATATTAATGGTTGCCTGGTAGCTGTTGTTGTAGGCAAATTCTATCAGGGGCAGAATTGTCTCCCAACTTCCTCCCCTGTCAAGTATGACGGCTCGGAGCATATCTTCCAGCGTTTGGATCGTTCTTTCCGATTGCCCATCAGACTGTGGGTGGAACGCGGTACTGAAATTTAACTTCGTACCCAGTTCTTCTTGCAGACTCTGCCAGAAATTTGAAGTAAATTTTGCATCTCGATCTGACGTGATTGAGGCTGGGATACCATGTAAGCGCACGATTTCCCGCACATAAAGTTGAGATAGTTTTTCAGATCCATAAGTGATTGGAATTGGCAGGAAGTGGGCACTCTTGGTGAGGCGATCCACGATCACCCAGATGGCAGTGTTTCCTCGCTTGGTCCGTGGCAAGCTCGTCACAAAATCCATGGTTATGTGTTCCCATTTCCATTCGGGAATTTCTAAGGGTTGCAATTTCCCGTACGGTCGCTGATGAAGAGCCTTGACTTGTTGACAAGCCAAACATCTTTCCACGAATGATACTACACTTCTCTTCATGCCATCCCACCAAAATTTCCGCTTTAAGTCTTGATACATCTTGGTACTTCCAGGGTGTGCGGTGTAAGGTGTGTCATGAGCTTCGCTTAAGATCTCATCTCTCAGCTTCTCATCCTGGGGCACACACAGCCTCCCTCCGAAAGTGAGGGCGTTGTCCGCCTCCTCGTGATAGGTCTCATGTCCGCCAGTCCTCACCTTTGCTCGTATCCTTTCCAGACCTTCGTCCTGTCTCTGTGCAGCGATGATACGCTCCCTCAAATCTGGCTCCACCACTAGAGTAGCTATCCTTGCTTCTACCGTTTCTGGGGCACTTATCATTTCCATGTTGAGCTTGCCAAAATCTCGTAGTAGTTCCTCCTCGTGGGTGAACATGGCTGTCAAGTGTTGAGCCTTTCGGCTTAAAGCATCGGCCACCACATTGGCCTTGCCGGGATGGTAGTTGATGCCACAATCATAATCTTTCACCAGCTCCAACCACCTCCTCTGTCTCATGTTTAAGTCCTTCTGTTCGAAGAAGTACTTGAGGCTTTTATGGTCAGTGAAAATCTCACACCGAACTCCGTAGAGATGGTGCCTCCAAATCTTCAGTGCGTGCACTACCGCGGCTAACTCCAAATCATGGGTAGGATAATTAAGCTCGTGTGGTCTGAGCTGTCGTGATGCATAAGCTATTACCCTGCCATTTTGCATGAGGACGCAGCCCAATCCACTTTTTGATGCGTCAGTGTAAACCACATAGTCTGCCGTTGGATCTGGGACGGCCAGAACTGGTGCGGTGGTCAGTTTCTTCTTTAGTAACTCAAAACTTTCTGTACATTCTGGGGTCCACGAAACTTTGGTGCCCTTCTTGAGTTGTTGCGTCATCGGTCTTGCAATCTTTGAGAAGCCCTCGATGAATCTCCTATAATAACCTGCCAATCCCAGGAAGCTTCGTATCTCGTTGGGTGTTCCAGGAGGTTTCCAATTCTGCACGGCCTCCACCTTTGCTGGATCTACTTGAATTCCTTCGGCAGTCACCACATGACCGAGGAAATTCACCTCGTTGAGCCAAAATTCACACTTACTGAATTTGGCATATAGCTTCTCGGCCCTAAGCGTTTCCAGAGTGATCCGCAAGTGTTCCTCATGTTCCTTCTTGTCCTTTGAGTAAATGAGCACGTCGTCTATAAACACCAACACGAACTTGTCAAGATAGGGGTGGAAGACTCGATTCATGAGATCCATGAAAACCGCAGGTGCATTTGTCAAGCCGAAGGGCATCACCACAAACTCGTAGTGGCCATACCGCGTTCGAAAAGCCGTTTTTGGAATGTCATCTTGTCGAATCTTCAGTTGGTGATAGCCTGACTTTAAATCCATCTTTGAGAAGACACTAGCTCCTCGGAGCTGATCGAACAAATCATCAATTCTTGGCAACGGATATTTGTTCTTCAAAGTTAGCTTGTTCAATTCCCGGTAGTCAATGCACATTCTTAGCGTCCCATCTTTCTTCTTTACAAAAAGTACTGGTGCTCCCCATGGTGAGACACTTGGTCTGATGAAACCCAGGTCCATCAGTTCTTGAAGTTGCATCTTCAATTCCTCCAATTCCTTCGGAGCCATTCGATATGGAGCTTTCGACACTGGCGCAGACCCGGGTTCGAGATCGATGGTGAATTCCAATTGCCTATCCGGGGGTAAGCCAGGTAGATTGTCGGGAAACACATCTGGGAACTCTCGCACTATTTCCACATCTTCAATCTTCCTCCCTTCCTTTCCCTCTTCGTTCAGGTAGACAAGATAGGCCGGGTGGCCTTTTCGTACAAGCGTTGCAGCTTGTAGCGCGGAGATTATGGATTTCCGCTTACCCAAGGTAACCCCATGAAAGTTAGTGACGTCCTTTCCGGGAGGGTGAAAAGAGATTTGTCGTTGGTTGCACAGGATAGTGGCATAGTTTTCAGCTAGCCAATCCATCCCAAGGATTATGTCGACGTCGGACATAGGCATAACACTCAAGTTGTTGACTAATAACTGATGTCCTCCAAAAGAAACCTCTAGGTTTGAGCAGAAGCACTTAATTTCAATTATTCCTCCGATAGGCGAAGATACCCTAACTCTATGTTCGACTTGTTTCGTGGGGATGTCTAAGGTATCTACGCAAGGTGCTGATATGAAGGAGTGCGACGCACCAGTATCAAATAAGAGAATGATAGGTACACCGAGGAGCATAGCCATACCTGCCAGATTTCCTTGGTCCCCGTCTGGCTTCTTCTGCCTGAGAGCATAGGCACGGGCCTGTGATGGGAGACTCGGCCTCCGAGGATGTTGCTGCTTTGGTGGAGGAGGTAAATGTGGTGGTTGCCAAGATTGCATCTGGACTGCTTGCAACTGTGTGCGATGTACTGGTTGGTTCGACCTTGTCCCTCCTCCAGAAATCTTGCTTGGACAGTTTCTAGCAAAGTGGCCATTCCTTCCACACACGAAGCAACTGTCTGTCACTGCTCTGCAGATTCCCGGGTGCACCTTGTGGCACTTGGGGCACGGTCTCAGATTTGATTGATAGCCCCCAGTTGGATTTGAGGCATTTTGTCTTCCAACATCATGGTGGTGAGATTGTGGTTGCCACGGTCGTTTCGGCTGTTGGGGACCTCGAGTAATTTCCCATTTGCGTTTTTCTTTGGACCCTTGGGGGTAGTTCTGAGGAGGAACCGGAGCTACAGTCTGAGTGCTCCGTTCAGTGGGCATTGCTGCCTCTATATCCAAGGCTCGGCTCAGGGACTCCACGTAGGTCAATCCCCCGTGGCTAGCTAGCGCCATCCTAATCTCGTGCCTCAGACCGGCACAAAATTTCTCTGCCATCCTTTCATCGGTGTCGACTTGTTCTGGAGCATATCGGGACATCTCACAGAAAACCCTATCATACTCTGTTACTGACATCCTTCCCTGCTTAAGGTGATAGAATTCCACTTCCTTCTTCTTTCGGTAACTCTTAGGGATGTACTTATCATACATTTCTGCCTTGAACTGCTCCCAAGTTAAGCTTGCAATCTGGCCTGGGGTCATGGTCTTCTTACGTGCCTCCCACCAGAAATCGGCCGATCCGGCCAATTGGAAGGTCACACACGTCATACGCTCTCCATCTGTGCATTGCAAGAAGTTGAATATCCGCTCCATCGCACGGACCCAAGTCTCAGCCTCGGCCGGGTCGCCCAGTCCGTTAAAGGTTGGTGGATTCTGTCGGAGAAAGACTTCTTCAATCCTGCGTTCAATCCTCGGAATTTGCATAAGTGGTGGCGGGGGAGGTGAAGGTGGAGGCGGAGATGGAGATGGAGGTGGTGGCGTAACTTCGCGCCAATCTTCATGATTTCCTTCGACAATTTGGGGCACTCTTCCACCGCGTCCCCTTCCCCGTCCTCTAGGGCGTCCTACCCTCCTAGGTGGCATTCTATAAGAAAAGAAGATTACTATTGAGATAATAAAAATTTGCAAACACGCATGGGTCTTTTGTACATAACTTTAATTGAAGGCTACCAACAAGAGGCATAATAACATCACCTATAACAAAATGCGATCGTAAGCATAGAACATCTGCATATATATATATATCAAGCCAAAATTGCCTCTAGAGAGGACTTTTTGTACATAACAGATCCTCCTACATAACAAACGAAAGTCCCAACTCTACGCGATCAACAAAAGAAAAGCGTGAAACCGTAGGAAAGAACAGTTTTCACGTCACAAGGGGACTAGAGATAAAACTACTAGCATCAGGACGGCCTCATAAAGGGTCCGTTGCTGATGGTACATAACTAACACTACTCTACCAGTCGCCATCCGAGTCTAGAGAGCTCAGCCCCGAGCTCCCCTCAAAGCCATCGTCGCTACTGATCTCGATCGGGTCATCTGCGGCCCCTCCTGGTAACACCTCCGGCACGGGATGAGGTATCGCAACATCCGGAACTTCCAAAACCTCACGGTGTATCTCATCCCTAACGATAATGGGGCCGTCCTCAAAGTATGCCAACCATCGTCTCATGTCAGCTGCCCATCGATCCCATTCAGTGTCCAACTCATCGGGTGGGGGTTGTCCATCCGGCAACCCCAAGAACTGTCTGTGCTCATTCGGACTCCTCATCAGCGGAGCTGCTTCATCATCTGCCTGATACTCGATCGGGTACTCATCGTTGTCAGGGGCAACAATCATGGGGGCCTCGCCCCACCGTGTCGGGTCATGCTCTGGGTGGGAAAACTGGTGCACCCCCTGGGGTACATCGTAGCCCGGGAGTAGGTCCCTCCCATGTCTATGTGAAGGTCCAGCCTCGTGATCATACTGGCCCTGAGGCTCAGTAATAGGGAGGGTCGGAGTTTCCCACTGAGGTGGGGGCGGTGCTAAGATGTCTGGGGAGGCTGGCGGAACGTTCTGGTATCGCAAATACTGATCAATAATGGCACATAGGAAGCCTGGGAAGTCTCCCTCATCCTCTAGGGTGTCGGGCCGACGATGGATGAAATCATCTGCTAAGCTGGCTGTCCATATCTCCCAATCGTCAGGTAGTAGGGGAATCAGATGGCGTATGCCGTCAATCCCAGTGACGCCATGCTCGTGGGCTGTCTCCCACAACTCATAAAACCTGCATAAGACCCTCAATATGTGCGCTCCAGGACGAGGACTGTAGGATCGATAGGCGAGTATCGCATTGTCAGCGACAGCCTGGGGTGTGACTTGCTTGCGAGCCGTCCGGCGTTGGTTCATCTACACATGATGTTTTACCGAAACAATAAGTAAGGGAGAAAGTTGCTTAAGGATACACAACACTACTTCCTTTGGCGAAAAGCAAAGGGTGTACTTGGCCAAAGTCGCACGCATCGGGATAGGCGTTCATTATTAAGGGAGTTTGTGTGTCGGGTTTGTAAGCGTAAGATCAATTTGTCATAATATAAGCATCGGGAAATGCTTTGTTAGGACGGAGGTATTTCGAATTCGTTTGTCAGGGCATAGGAAATTTTACGTATCCCTTTGTACTTCCAACATGAATCCCATAACATTGGCACAAAGATTACATCGCTCGGGAAAGCGAGAATTACACATATACTTATTTCTTCTAAGTTCTCATTTCAAAAACGCTCATTCTATTAGTTCGATAAAATTCTTAAAAGACATCTTTCAAGAAAAAAATTACCTTCATTCAGGTTGAGGGCGATGAAATTGGTGCTGAGTCGTGGTCGATCTCGTTAACTTAGTCTAGCGAATCAAGTCTAGACTTTCCTTTCCAAAGAAGGACTCACGGTTACAGAGAAAAAACCTAGGCTCTGATACCACTCTGTCACGACCGCGCTTTGCTAAGGATAGCATTACTCGGTAAATCGTGACCAGGGGAGGGAATTAAGAAGAGGGGGTAGAAAGGGAATGAAAGAATTCATGATAAGACATAAATATTTCTTCATAAGATGAGAGATGTTCACGAGACAACAAAGATCATGAGAAATTTGAAAGAATGTTTATCACAGATCACTCGTTACTGGTCGTTTTTCCTATGACCCATCTATTACAAAATACTACGACAAAAGCACAGCGGAAGGAGTTGTAACCATGTGGCCATGTGTATGAAGACACATGCCACGAAAATCCTACAAAAGAGATAATACGACCACCAACTCCACTCAGCCACCATTTCATCACTTGCTCAACCTGCACATTTAGAAATACATGCAGGGCTGAGTACGGGGTACTCAGTGAACACATTGCCGAAAGATACACATATAAGAAAAAGTTATTATCATGCCATCACAGTAACGCACGGGGGTTTTCTTAAAGGCCCGAGCTTACTAAATTCATTTTCATAAAGTTCGCTTGATCAAGCTAAGTTCATTCCATTCATCCGCCATATCTGATGGTTCATTCCATCCATCCGCCATATCTGATGGCTCATTCCGTGTCGGGAAGGTGGCCACCTTCCACGATCACATTGACCGGCCAACCCTCTCGATGACTCACGGTCCATTCCTTCGTGCACATTAACTCGAATAGGATCTTGGTCCTATTGGAGCCGAATTCGTTTCATTCATTCATTCCTTTGGCATCGCCAAGCAGATAGGCATCATAAAACAAATAATTTATGGCACGATAACATTTAAAAAAAGTAAGTGCAATTTTATCAAACAAAAATCATTTCATATATTTGATAATTTTATCCACACTTAATGTGTTGGATATAAAGCCCACCTCAAAGCTTCCGAAAGAAATGCTACAACGCTTTGCCTTGGAAATCAAACCCCGCGAACACGCCCTTCTTGAAAGAGTATAATGATTTAAAAATTAGCTTTATGAACATACATAAGGTGCATGACATGACATGATCCTACATGGAGTATGTGTCCTACGTTCGGGGTTCGATCAAGATTACTTCTTTCCACTCAAGGAAAGTGGACCTCTATTTTATGAGACACCTTAAGATAATTAAATAATTATTTGGGAAGAGGGTTCATTAAATCCATACATTCTTATTTTCAAGAAATTTAATTAATTAATTTAGGAGGGCAAGACATTACTTTATCGTAAGATTAATTATTTAAAGGCTTCACATATTTTAAGAAATATTAATTCACAACTAAGAGATAAGGTTCATTTTATTTCTTATACTTCAAAGCCCAAAATTCCCATTTCCTCTAAATTCTCGGCCCAAAGAATTAATACTAGGAGACCATCTTGTTAAATAAATTCTTTGGCCCAAAGAGGAGGCCCAATAGGCAAAAGTGTTGCCCTAATTACTAAAAGAATTACTCCTCCCATTCTTTCCTCCATTTCAAACAAACATGCCTTCCCCTCTCTCCCACTCTCTCTCTCCCTCTCGGTTCTCCCCTCTGCCGGCGCCCTGGCGTCGCCGGCGAGCGGCGCCGGCGCCGGCGCCGACCTCTCCTCTCTCTCTCGGCCTCTATCTCTCTCCCTCTCGCGGCTCTCTCTCTCTCTCTCTCTCTCGGCTCTCGGCTCTCCCTCTCGCCGGCTCTCCCTCTCGGCTCTCCCCTCTGCCGGTGCTGCTTCTCGCCGGCGGTCTCGCCGCCGTCGACCGAAAAGGTAGGGTTCTCCCCCCCCCACTTCCCTTTCTTTCTCTTCTTCTTTATTTTTCTTAAATTGGAGGCCTAGGACTAACAATTGGGTCTTGAAATGTGAAGATTTGGATAGATCGTGAAAAATGGGGTCGGAAGAGGTTACTTTCGGCGCCAAACGCCGGAAAAACCACCGCCGCCGCCGCCGGACTGCCACCGCCGTCGCCCTGCCGCCGCCGCCGGACTGCCGCCGCCGGTCAGTTTCTTGTGCTCATAGGTGAGCTCTCCCAAAATTGTTATTATTGTGTGTTGAAGATTTCTTAGTGGATTAGGCTTTGTTTAATTGTTTACTTAGTCTAAGCTTATATGGATTAAGGCAAAAATTCTATTCTAGATAGTCATGCATAGTTGATATGAAATCATTAGGGAAAAGTATTCAAACACTACTATGATTTGTGGAACCCAAAAGTTCATGCTTGAAAAGTATAGAAATGGCTATGTAGTGAAGATTGTTGTTAGGAGAATTACCTTAAGAAAAGGAAGATGAGAAGGATGGTAGTGTAGAAATTTTGGCTCCTCTTCTTCAAACACTTGCTAGCATCATTAGTTGAAAAGAGATTTTGTTTAGAGAAATCTAGTGTTGAAGCAAAAGTGTAGGTGAAGGAGTGGTGTAGTATTTATAGAGGAAAAGAATGCATGGCTTTACATGGTTAATAGCTTGGTTTAGGAAGGCAATGCATTGTCCAAGAGTCATGGACTTTTTGCCAAAAGAGGCAAGTTGTCCTATCAATCAATTGTCATGCCAAAAATGGCAAGAATATTATGTCTCGTCACCTAAAAAGGCGTGAGCCGTCGTTTGGAAAACGTGAGCCGTCGTTTGGATTGCGTGATTGATGTGATTTGATTTCGTCGATTGTCTCGTCTTGATTTAACGTGCTTCTTATCCATTCGTGTAGGTATCGGGATTCAAGGTGTGGCTATTGCGCAAGGTCCGGAAGGCACGGAGAGTATTTTATTTTATTTTTAGATATTTACTTAAACGTTAAATTCGTGTACGGATTTTTATTTGAAACTCGGTCTTCACAAACGGACTTTTATTATAGCAACCATCTATATTGACTATTACTATTTTTTTGTTCACTACCTCAACATATACTTCACAACGGTTAATTATAACAAGAAGTAATAATAAGAAGAATTAGACGCGAAACTTATATTTATATATATATCGATGTTCTAAGCCTTAGGGTAAAAAGTCGGGGTGTTACACAACACGTCTTGGAGTTTATTTCTTTATAAATAGTAGATATTGTTAAAAATTAAATATTGCTATTATAGCCTTGTGAACCATGAGATCAATACAAAGTTTTCTTTTCTTTACTTTTTCTCTTTTTTCTATTGTCACTCTACAACATATACGTGGGACGTGGTGGAATTAAGATATAATTTTATATTATTTTTAACAAATTCATTTAATATGTTGATTATTTTTATCCATCAGTTGGATTTTTTACAGTTTTTATACCTCTTAAACCCCATTTTTAGGTGAAATTATATAAATATAGCACGTGACAAAAAAAAGTCTAAGATCTTATCATTGATTCACCCAACTCTCAAGTTTGAAATTGGGTCAAAACGTCATGCCATAATAAAAAATTTCTCTAGTATTTCCAAGACAAATATCTCTGACAAAATCAATTTCTTTGTAGGATTGATCTTGTCAATCAAATTAGTTTTAAACTATTTTGACATTACAAGTTTCTACGTGGGTAATGTGTACATTCTAAAGTATAATTTGGAGGGGAATTACTTTTATGACGTCCATTTATTAAGGAGTAGTTTAAACGACTTTTGAAGAACTTCTTTGAACTAAATTGTTTAATTCCATCGTTTTTAAATACTTTTTATTAGTAAATTATATTGCACTCGCGTATGTTTCCATCGCATATTGATTGCTTTCACATTCGCATAATGTTTTGCTTTATTTGTTAATAGATGGAGTTTTATTTTGCCATCTTAGGGTGTCAATGAAAAATAGTTAGGAGTACTATATTTTAAAAATGTAAACTTTCTCTTATTTTTATTCACTTTTTTTTCTTTTCCCATCTTTCTCAAATTTAATCATTTTTTTTTCTTCTCTTTTTTACTTTATCAATTTTTTATTAATATTTATGTAATTTACAAATGAGAATATTTTTTTAAACAAATTGAGTAATTTATACTACTAAAATGTGAATACAATGTAATAGTGAAAGGATGGAAGCAAAAAGGGACATATATATCTTTGAACGAATGGATTAACAGACTACTAATGAGAAGTTGCACAACAACTTATAATTTTGGTCAAATTTTGTGATTCATTGCACAACGTATACAATACAATTAACACCCAATATATAAATATACCAAATTAATATCGAGTCTGTTGAATTAATGATTTAATGTATATTGATTTTCAAGAAAAAAAAAATTATAACTATAGACGACACAACGAACTTTCTATCACTTTCAAAAGATTCATGTTGTCGGTGTCAATATGATCATGTTTACATAGCACCTCTGAAAGCATTTAAGTAAACTTTCTCCATTCTTTATTAGAATGAATTTAATTATCTCTACTAATTTAACCTCTGAATCATAAAACAAATTGAATACGTACTAAAAAAAGCTTGTGGATCTTTATTGACATAAGTGCCTTTTTGCGTTAAAAATCAGTATAATTTGATAATCAAACAATATTATTAGGGATATTATATTGACCGGTGGAAAAATTTAACAACTAGTTTGTGATAGTCTACAAGTATACAATAAAGTTTAAACTTTAAAATTTATAAGAAAACAATAAATTTTTGGAATATTTCGTGATATTTGACGTAAATATCCCATATTATTATGGAAACTAGTACTCCCTCTGTCCCCCCGAATCATGCCTCACTTTGATTCGACACGGATTTAAGAAATGTAATAAAAAAGTGAGTTTGAAAAAGTTAGTGGAATATGACTCCTACTTTTATATATTAGTTTTAAAATAAAATGTGAGTAGCAATGAGTTCATGGACGGAGCCAGGAATTCCATACATATGGGGCAAAAATATATATAAAGATATTTTAAGAGGTAGAGAAGGGGCATATATAGAGATATTTCAAAAAAAAATTAAAAACTAATAATCAAAATAGAATAAATAAATTTTTTCAGCTAGGGCAATTGTCCCTTGTGATGCCCATATGGATCCGTCCCTGAATGAGTTAGTGGAATATGAGATTTATTAAAAGAAATGGTAAACAGTAAAATATGATAAATTTTGTGCACGGACAGAAATGAAAAAATGGGATAAACTTTTAGGGACGGAGGAATTAGTATTTTTTAGACTTTGGTAATCATGCACGACACAATAAGTATTGGGGTCAAACTTTTATTTCACGATCGTGTATGGTTCAACGAAAGATATTCGTTTGCTACGATTAAATAAATATACTACTAATTTAGTACTACAATATAGTATTAAATAATTGAAGCAATGAAAGACCAGATTGTATGGGGTCAGTACTATTGTTCATAATTTAACAATATATAATTAATATCCTTTTTCTAATAAATATTGTCCATGTTATTCGTGCACGATAAAACAATTATAGTCAAGATTCGAATGAGATTTGTGAAAACAATAGGGTTGTCACTTTTAAAGCATTTAGCTGTCAATATTATTATCAATTCCATTATTTTTTATTTCTCAACTACCATTCAATATTTCAATTATTTAGATACTAAATTTAATTATTTCACAGCTACCATTCAATATTTATATTAATGGGTAATGTAGACATTATGGTATACTCCCTTCGTCTCATATATCTCAAATAATTTGTATCCTTTTTAGATTGTCACAATTAAATTGATTCATATTTTTACGACAATTAATATTTTATTATTTTATTATGGAGTTTTTTCCCATTCTCTCTTATTTTATTCTCTCTTTTATTTAAATACCAAATAGCAATTCCAAAAATCTCAAGCCCTAAAAAGAGTGTTTCACTTGAGGCTCGAGAGAGTACATTATATGGTAATATAGACATCATATCATTTTCACCACAGGTATCCGTCAAGTAGTTGCAATTATTGTTAGAGAAATGTTTTGGAGACATAATGACATTGCCATAATAGGGTGTAATTAGTAATTTTGTATTTAATTTTATTTTTGATTAAAATTATAGTTTATCAATATACCTTATTGCCCCTACATATATAATTATCTAATCAAGGAGTATTAGTTAAGATCTATTCCATAAGAGTGCTTCATTAACGGAAATATATATGGATTTAGCTGGGACCCACAGCTTTAAATTAATTGATCCATATCATTTTTTTTACATGTGCTTTAAAAACAAATGAATCAAAAAGATAAGAAAAAATGTCAACAATTTTCGTTAATAATGACAAAATAATTAAACATATATTCAAAAATGTTAAAATTTCGAATGCTTAAAATTAATACAGTACTATATGTTTATTTAAAAATATACCGTTATACTTTATATTTTTTTTGTTGTAAAATATTAGAGCCCTTAGTTCAATTCAATATAACATGTAACACATTTATATTTGATATAAGATATATTAATTCTAAATGAGGTTACAGTTTTGATTTTAAGAATTCATAATTTTGAGTTTTTTTTTATGTACTTTTCCCAAATTTTAATTTCTGTAAATGTCTAATTTTTGGGAACGTTATAATTGGATCTCGATCAAAATATAATCACATGATCTTAGTTCTTAACTTGTTATTCAATATCTTAAAGATATATAATTACTAATATTTTTCTTTTATTTATAAATAAACTTCTTGGCTCATTTTGCTATCATGCAATAATTTAAAAAAATTGATACGATATGATTTATTCATACTAATTGAATTTAAAGTTTTGAGTTCAAAATTTTAATAATTTTATAATTAATTCTTTACTTTTTAAAATAGTATTAAATTATATAAATTCTTAATTTTGAAACTTTACAAACCTCTATCAAAAAAATTATCACATTTTAAACTCATTTATTTAATATTTCAAAGCTTCATATTTAATATTTACTCTTTTTTATAAAATATAGTACTAGAGTCTTAGCTTAATTCTTCATGCAATAAATTAAAATTTGAGAAATAATAGTATATTCATAATGATTCAGTTCACATTTTTAATTATAAGAATTTCATAATTTTGATTTTATTTTTTATTTTTAAAATTTGATTTTTTAATTATTACAATTTTAAATAAGTAGAAAATTTGTAATTTTGTAGAATATATACTCTCAAGAAAATACAGATATATAAAGAAAAAAAAAATGAAAATGTGTGTGGTTATGTTAATCAGACATCACATTAATGTACCATATTAACTGAAATTCTTCACATTAAAATCCCCTAAAATTAGAATTATCCATAATTACACTATTAAGGATATATTAGTCAAAATCTATATCATATTTATGGAAAAAAGCCATAGGGGTATTATGTCATAGAGACATTATGTCTCTAAATCACTACCCTTATTGTTAATATCGGACTCAAAATGAAGTAGTTTAGTATCTGAATATTTAAACAGGATATTTTCCTATATATAGTTTATTTACTATCCATTTTTTGTAATTTCTTTCTCTCTTTAACAGATTAGATCTTTTCCTCCATTAATAAATATCTAAATCACTTTTTTCTCTGTATTGCTTTAATAATTTTGAATTAAAATTCACCATCCAACACCAATAGTTTTGATACCGGTAGGATGTGGTAACAAATAAAATAATTGTTGAAGCGTATCTCAAAATTGCAAGTTGTATGGATCCTGTGTTGGTGCACATGAATGAGCATATATGGTTGTCCTTTATAATAACTAGTCTTAACCCACGTGCGATGCACGACGGAATATTTTTTTGTCATACAATTTTAAATTGTTAATCGATTAATTAAAATAAGAAACAATATAATTATATACGATTTAAAATAGAAAAATATACTACTATGTAATAAAAATTCAATAAATATATACTCCTCAATTCATTTTACACCTAAGACATTAACTTAAACATATTTAAATTTGAATTGAGACAAACACAATTATTTGGACAATGATAAAGAGACTACATTAAGTGTTGACATTTTTGAAAAATATGTTTAAAACAATCCTTCATATTTCTCTACTAAAAATAATAAATTGTGTAAAGATGAAGATAAATACTATGTATGTTTGAGTTAAGGATGTTACAATTCTTCTCTCTCTAAGAACTGTAAGAAATATTAGGATAAAATTCTGGAACCATATACACGCGGTACTCTAACTTTTGTAATCAAAGGAAAAAAACAACAATAAATGAAATGGAAATTACAATGAAAATTAGTCAAGAAAAACCATCTTTCCGCAAGACAAATTACATCACGGTTAGTG
Organism: Salvia hispanica; assembly: GCF_029641045.1. Classification (NCBI taxonomy): domain Eukaryota; kingdom Viridiplantae; phylum Streptophyta; class Magnoliopsida; order Lamiales; family Lamiaceae; genus Salvia; species Salvia hispanica. Next base: position 16,234,475 of record NC_142694.1, read on the forward strand.
CTCTCGGATTGACATATTTTCTCCAGAGATGAAAACGACTTCCTCCTAACGTATATAACATCTCAAACCTGCTAGGCACCTATAAACTTGACAGGGCTCCAAAATCGAGCAAAACAATGTTCCTAAAATGTGTAATAAAATGTTGAGAGCTTGAGAGAGAATGAAGAATGTTTTGTTAGTGTGTATATTGTATTTCATCCACAATTCTATGCCGTTTATAGGTACAAAATTAGTAAATGAGAGATCATGGAATTAAAACATCATAATTTTAAAATCAAGACAATATAGGTTACAAAATTTGTTAAATGCTCATTATTCTATTTAAATATTTGTAACCACCAATGAGTCATTGTAGTGCTTTAAGAATTAGTCAAATGCTCGTTAAAATATCTAAATAAATATTCATGAGTTACTTAAAATATTCAAATTGGTCCATAACTTATACATATTTCAGAATAAGGACAAAACATATAAATATTTCAAGAAAAGGCCAAAACTCGCCTTTTATATATGTATAGATATAGTACTCCTCCGTCTCAGATAATTTGAGACACTTTGACCCGGCACGGGTTTTAAGAAATCTAATGGAAAGTGAGTTGAAAAAGTTGGAGGAATGTGGGTCCTACTTTTAAAGTATTAGTTTTATAATAAAATGTGAGTAGGAATGAGTTAGTGGAATATGAGGTCCACTACCAAAAATGGTAAAAGTAAAATGAAACAAATTATGTGGGACGGTCCGAAATAGAATACTGGGTCGAATTATCTGGGACGGATGGAGTAATAAATACTAGTAAATAATAATAATTAATTATATTATTTATTATTCTTATTTCCCACACGTTTTATTTAGTGTATATATCATCGTCCACACGGTAATTGATCGTGCTTTAAAATTAAAACACTCTTTCCAATAATTCAATTGGCACGCTTTTGGGTGATAATTCAATTATTCAGTTAGTTTTAGTTAAACGAAATTCGAAGCGAATTAATCAAAATTGAAGCCGAACCTAACCAAACTAGTTTAAACTGAATCGGAATAACTGAATATTAATTTTGATTATTTCGATCTTCACCTAAATAAAATAATCAATATTCATCATGAGACATCAATCGAAATATGTAAAAATATGATTAAACGTTAGAACTATAAAATGAAAATCATCAATTAATAAAATGTGGGTTAAATAGATTCCAATTTTTACTCCGATCCAAATTACAATAAGAAATACTACTAATGTGTATAATCTCTTCACTGATAATAAATGAAATAGCAATAAGCCAATAATAGATATTATTGGGCCCACCGACTTATTACTTACGTAGGCCCAGACCAATTCGCGTGGCCCAGTTTAACAAGGAAACTACGATGCATTGAAGTAGCAATTGTGAGCTCATGGAATTTTCCATAAACATCAATTCAATTTTTTCTAGATTTAATTGCCCTTGAATCTTGATTTGTTTATCACTTCTCAGTTCTGCATTAATTAAGTCACATTCCTTTAAATTGAGTTATTTTTTTCTGCCAAAAATTAAATTTTTGATAAGTATTTTTCACTTTCTCTCTTTATTCATTTATCTATTTTATTCTTTTTATAAGATCGCTAAAAATCGCTATCATAATTCAATGCCCAAGAAATGTACTCAATTATCATGAAAGTAAGGAAGCTATTTTAAAATTCATTTACAAAATCAAACAACTATAAGCGAGGCAATGCGAAGCATTTAACTTACTACTACTATAATTCTATGAGTTAAATGCTTCAAATATATAGGAAATCATCTAAAATTGAAATGATGACAATCAATACATTGCAAATCTCGAAATCTTACATGATACAGATATTTAAAATGACTCATAAACATTAAAGAGAAATAACAACAAATTGAGGAAGTGGTGAATGGGGCAACTTTTTTTGTTCTTTCAAAATAATCAACTTCTAAGTTGATTCAGTAGAAGGACCACCAGGTTTATCTGATTCTGCTGGATCTCTTGCTGTTGTCACTTGTAATTTTGTCTAAGAATAAAAAGATCATAGCAACAACTATTACTCTATTGTTAAATCTTTGGAAATAAAATTTAATCAAAGAAATTTCTAGAAAGATGTAATGTGAATTTCATGTATCTAAACAATAAGTTAGGATGTTAAAGAAGAATTGATACCTCAACGTTAAGCTTTGGCTCCTCTCCATGTTTTTCTTTAGCTGAAAAAAGATAATGAAATTATAGAAAAGAATTTGACAACGAATATTTAAAAGGAAAATGTTGTTACCTCCTTTGCTTCCACAAGATACTATGTCAACAAGATTAAATAAACCTTTCTTCATGTTTTCCACAATCTTAACCATTTCCACTTTCTGATGAGAGAGACAGAGAGATGGTTTCTTGGAAAAAAATTGTTGTTGAAAGGGTTTATTTCTCTATTAGAGAACATGGTATTTATATAAACATTTTTCTTGAAAAAAATAGCTGTACAATGTACATACATGACCAAATATCAGTTTATGAAATGTATCTAATTTATAAAGCAATTTACAGATGTAATAATAATATTAATTATTATAGTAGGAGTATAATTAAGTTAACAAGTAAATAGAAAAAAAAAAAAATTCTATGAGATCCGAAATTCTAATCATGCTTTTGTTGCTTAGAAGAAAAGGGTTGGTATATGGCAGATGCAACAGACTGGTATAATAGTTTTATTTAAATGAACTATGCAAATAACAAAAATATGTATATGTATGAAATTTTGCAATAAAGCTCAGGATTCCGTATATCAAACTATAGGCTCGTTTCCCTTTATATTCAATCGATTCGGATGTTCCACTCTCTCATAAGAACACTAATATTTTATAGGTAAATTTTTTATTAAATTAATTAGGTATGTTTTAAAAACTCCATACATAAATACACACGCAAAATACATAAAAGAACGGAATGTGGGGTTAGGAACATGGGCAGAGGCCCAACCCAACTGCCACATTATTAGAGTGTCATAATTTAAAGGATTGATACAATAAGTTGTTAGTATCAAATAAGTTGTCATGATTGTTTAATTCATGACTTTAATTAATTGGTTTAGGACAACTCAAATAAGTTGTCATAATTTGTGTGCCTTGGATATTTATAGGATTGATACAATAGGAAAAACATAATTGTACATATATGAAATAATTCGTGAGGACACAATACGATGACGATATAATACGATAACAATTCATGCAACGGAGCAACACAACACAACACCTGTACAGTGTCCCATCTCTCAAAAGTAAAAATCGACACACAAGCAAACCCTAATAATTAAAATAGGAGTTAAAATAATTAATAAAAAAAAATAGTTAACTTGAATGACACACCTCATGATCAAGTGAAAATATGTTGAATTAAAGCTTTATTGTGAAAGACCATAAGAAATTATCTATACATCCGGCAAAAAAGATTATACTAGCAAAACAATTCATCTCTTCATTGCCTAAAAATGATGAAGAACAAAATTCTTATCATTATAAACCTAAATTAAGGAAATAAAAGTACAAAAAATGCTATAGTAATATATTTTGCTCCAATGTGAAGCAAAACATATAATTAATTCATGATCTAATGAAGAAAATACTCAAGTCGAGTTCGTTATCTCCGACACCATCGGGACTCAATATGTATAGTGTCTCGAAATCTTTGGACCCCACCACTCTATCAAATTGCCACCGCATGAACGACATCTCCCCGTCGCCGCCTTCTGCCTCCGTCCGCGGCGGTAGCACCCCTGCCCCCATCGACATCCCCTTTAGCAACTCCATCACATGTAAATCCTCCTCGGTTGCCTCCCTTCTCACGCCAGCACTGCATGGGATAATAGTCATTTAAATCACAAAATTTTATCAAATTCTGACTCCTGTAAAGTTTTGAAAAAGTAAAATGTTCATAATTTAATATTTTATTTTCAAATTGATCAGATTGACCAAAATTTGATCAAATTTCACGCTAAAGAAAAAAAGGTTCAAGACGATATACCCGTTGTTGACCCCATTAGCGTACATGGTCCACCGCGGCTCGTCGAGCAGATTGATCCTCTTCTCCTTCCCCCTCTTGTCGCACTCGAGCGCGATCCGCAGCATCCCGTGGCTCAGCTCCTTGTGCAGGGCCTGGGTCTGCATGGCCAGCTCGACCACGAGCATCGGCACCGTGCTCGGGTTGGCCTGCACGGCAAGGGTCACGTGCCCTTTCCGGTACCCGAAGAGCGTCCCCGTCACGTGGGCCCCGGCCCCGTGCTTGCCCACGTCGACGGAGAGGCGGGCGCCCGGGATCTTGACGACGGGAGTTATGATGGGGAGCGACCGGAAGACGTTGCGGACGGCGCGGATCACTTTGGGCTTGTGCATGTGTTTCTTCCGGGAGTGGGCGGCCTGGGCCAGGGTCACCGGCGGAGGTGGCGGAGGTGGTGGAGGATCCCCCATCAAATTCAATGAGAGGATCCGCCAATTAATGTGGTTTCAGAGGAATTTAGGTGTTCTGTTTCTTGAGAAAATTAGTAGAATGTGAATGGGGAGGAAGATTAAATATAAAATGTATCCTAATTATAGAATAATCAATATTAATAAAGTTGTAATGAATGTTATTGTTACACTTATTTTAGGATGCTTTTTATTCTGAACTTTGGAAAGAAAAATAATATTTTTGACCTCGGGTTGAAATAGATGAATAGATGAAGTGAAGCTAATATTCTAAAGAAAAGTGTGAAACATCTACTAGTATAGAAAGGCACGTATCAACGAGGAAAAGTGCGCAACTGTAAAAAAAGGGTCGGGTAATGGAGGTTAGGGTGGAGCAAAGAAACGAAGAACACCTCTTTGGCCAATACAACACAAGCGGGGAGTCGTGATACGATCCTATATCATAGGAAATCCCAATTATTTTAGTTGTCTATTCGATTCACCATATCTTTCTAATTTATATTTAGATATTTGTATCTTATTCAATAAGTTACAGTAGTAGTATTCTAGTATTATAAATAGGAAAGATTATATCATTTTATCAATCAATTAATGAAATCTATATTATATTTTCGCCCGCTTGCTGTGCATTGCGAACCCTAATCAACTATTTGCCGTCGAGATCGAATCTCGCGCCCAGCTATATTTTCGGAGATCACCGCCGATCCAAGCACTTGGGCGCTAGATTAATCAACGGATTATGTTTCTTGTGCTCTCTTTTCTTGTTGAGGGAAGACGTCCTTAACAAGTTGCCAGTGGGTGAAAGCACGACGTCCTCATCGGAAGAATTGAACGACATGACAACGGAGGTTAGAGTGGCATACGAGACAACGTTGTGAGCTTTGTACGCCAAACGATATAGGCATTTTAATTGAATAATTAATTAGGTTTCAAATTATGGAATTTTCTGATTTAATCAATTAATTTTACATTTGAAAAATACAAATATTTTTTCACCGATTAAGCGAACTGCTCTGCTGCAAATCTTCTCTCAACTTTCTTCTTCACCTCACCGCTTCTGTGCCCTTCCCCTCTCTCTACCTTTATCTCTCCTATTTCTGTTTCCCCCTCAATCAAGTTGACTGTATGCCTAATTGCATAAAAAGATACCAGTATTGATTTGACAAGCAAGAAATGTCGGATTTGGGGGAAGAATTTATCATAGAAGGCTACAAAGTTGCGTGGCTGATTTGGATCCAACTTGTAGTCATGTTTCTTCTCATCATTCTCCTCTTCTTTGGCTTCAGCGCATTTACTTTTGAACCTTCCAGTTCCCCAACCGCTTCGCCGTCCACTGCCGCCGCCGCCGTACCGCCGCCTCATCTCAATAATCCCAGTTCATCCCGTAGGAGAGATAAGGTGGTTAATCGAATTCCTAATCTTCTTAAACTGCTGTTTATTCGGTTAAGATTATAGTCTTTAATTGAGAATTGGTTGAATTGAGAATTACTGCAGAGATGTTTTTTTCTTTGAGTTGGTTTGAATCTCTGGTTTGATTTAGGGCTTGGAATGAAATGAATGGCTGATCAAATTGCGATTCAGAATTAATTGGATAAGTGATTGAAACCCATAAGCAAATGAAACCTAAAATGTTGTCATTTTGCCTTAATTTGAATTTCCTTTAAGTTGATGATTGATGGCATTTACAGTAGTTGCTTTTGATTTAGCGATTGTTTAGTAAATTTCTTCCTCAGCATTTGTTTAGTTGGCAATATTATTCTAGGCTTAGTTAATCTCTTATCTTTACCTTAGAAATGCAGCTTCAATGTTTAGTATAATCGAATCAATGTATCGACATTTAGGAATTTATAAAGGTCTCATAAAATATGATATCCATTTGACTACTTGTACAAAGTTTCGGATGGAGGGCTGTGGCAAAAGTTATGGTTTCAGGGAGTGGAAACTGGAAAGATCATATCCCATCTTTGTGTTCCAAGTCCAAAAAATCCCATAGATTGAGAAGAAAAGTCGCGAGTTTATGTCTTCCGTGTTCTGATACTGACGTTAGGTGATCTTATACTTAATTTTAGGATTCGGTCGTAATGAGAAAGAATTTAAGTTTCTGTTACATAAACATTGCTGATGTGATCATGCCAGTATTTCTTGTTCTGCAGTTGGTGAAGCTGATGTATCTATGTAAGTGGAAAGTGTCGTAGATGCTTATTTTTCGAGAATAAGACGTTTGCCACCATAGTGAGATTGATGTAAAGTGAAAATCCACGGCCAATCGGCCATGGATCATCTTTTGTGAAGTAATTTTGTAAATTCATTTAGAGGTTGTCATGTGGAGGTCTTTCTTCTTGGCTTAGTCTGTTTGGATTTTATCATCCAGATTCATTGAAACTATATTTGAGTTTGCTTTAACTGTTTAACATAGATATTGTTGATTCGAAACCTGCAGAATTGGAATATTAGTGATTCCGAGACCTTCCCTCTTCGTCATGTCTTCATTTGAATGAGTTGAAAATAAGAACACTCTTCCCAAGTTCAATCCCAAAACCATAGATAATAGATAAACAACCTTATAAGGCATCAGTTCTGTTATATGTGTACGTTATGTTGCTGCTATATTGATAAGAAGATATAATATGAATCGATCTTATGATATTGTTTTGCTGTTGTGATAATTTTTTGGACCGTGGATGTGGCAGGCAGAAGTTCAGAGGACTACAAGGGATAGAGCAAGCATTGCAGAATTTACCAGAGAAGTCCAAAATGGGGAGGAGTCTTCTTCTAAGGATTCTTCGTTTCTCAGAATCTTCAGAAATCCTAACCACCCTTGCAACTATTTTGACGTAGCAAAACGAGCAGTTCTCAAGTGTTTAGGCTTGGACTCTAGCTCCGAGCCCTCCAGGAGGAGCGATCAGCATGATAAACAAGAGTAACGTATGCTTTATACTCTCTCTCTCTCTCTCTGGTTTCGCTTTTTTAAAACAAAGATACATGCACTGAAAAAACTAGCCTGGTTATCTATACGAAGAAAATAAAATCCTGTATTTGTCAATCAGCATAACGAATTGAGAGAGAAGGAGAGAGCTCATAACACATCAAAAATAATATTAAGAGCTGTAAATCGAATGTCCTTCACCATATGTTTGAATAACAAGGGTTGATTTTGGTGTTTTGCAGGCATGTACATTTTTGGTGATCATCCATAATGGTGATAAGATTAGGAGCAGCACATAGTTCAGTAGAGGCCCTCCCCACGAACTCGTGATTAGACAGTGTATATAGGCAGCCTCATTGTACTCAACTGCAACACAATATGGTAATGCTAAACTCCAATTCTTTTGCATATAATTGAGCAGCAAAAGTCTTCGGTTTTGTTTTGTTGTGCTTGTTGCTGTTCCTTTTGTAGCTATAGATAACTACTCTTTTCTTTTCTGAGTTTTCATCTTTAGCTTTCTTGATAACCGAATATGGTGGCTGAGGCAGTTAACATCACATGCTTGATCATATTTGGATGTTTACTTTTTGATTTTTTCTTTTTGGCCGATACTCTCAATTTTGCAAAAATAGTAAATTTACGATGGGCTGAAGGTTGTTGTCGTGTTCATGCTCTATGTATATATATATCGGGATGTTTCCGGTTCAAGAACCAATCAAAATCGTCGGTTTTGGTTCCAAAAAATTTGGAACCGTAACCGGCCTGGTGAAGGATAAGGAATGGTGATCCTGGTATTCATCGAATACCCGTCCGTTATAGTTCCAGAAATTCTAGAACTGAAACTGGTCTGGTAAAACCGATACTGGTTCAGCCTGTGACGGTTCAAAAATCGGAACTATCATTCCGGTTCCGAGCTGACCTGGTGATTCTGGTTTAACAATGCATCCCTAGATGTATGCATATTTGTTATCTTTTGCTTATTTATTTGGTTTTATACTTCTATAATAATTGGCGTCTAATTGACATAGAACTACATTTTATTTGTGTGCGTCAGATCATAGGTTTATATATTTGACTCTTAACATTATAAATTCCTAGTATTTTTTTTTATTTTGGATGAATTAGTTACATTGACAAGATTATAAGGATAGGCCACAAAAACACAACCACGTAATGACAAAAGATTTGTACTCTCTCCGTCCTATAAAAGATGTCACACTTTTCATTTTAGTTTGTCCTACAAAAGATATCACATTACCCTTTATGGAAAAAGTTGTCTCTCATATGGATATAAAAATTATATTTTCTCTCTCCATTTAACACACAAAATAAAACCTTCTAAAATCTCGTGCCGTCCCATAAGTGTGACATCTTTTGTGGAATAGAGTGTGACATTTTTTGTGAAACAGAGGGAGTATCTTTTAGCTATTGGGCCTTTTATGCATTGGAAAATCAAAATTTAGTTCCATAGTTAAAATATTTAGAGAAAATCTTTACTCGTGATCATCTTAATATATAGTAAGAAAATTATTTGTGCTCAATTCGTGATTAGTTCGATTAAATACTTTTCCAACCTAATTCTATATATTCCAATATACAATGTAATTATAAATTTATATAAACACTTTTTGAAACAAAAACGCGAATTCAATTTCAGTGCTCATTCTTCCCCAACTAAAAGAAATGTGCACTAGATTAAGTTAATTTAGTCACAAATTGTAAATGAATTTGCAAAATAGTGTAACTGGCCGGCACGTAGGCGCGTGCTTCACGGTCTAACTATGACGAATTGACGATGGTAGATCACCTAGCTCTGATTAATTTAACCATAAATATATGCTTAATTATTAGTGATGATGTTAAGTTATCAAAGTTTTTTCTCTAATTAATTATAACCGTAGGTATGATAAAAAAAATAGTCAAATGCGTAATCTAGATTCTAAAAACTCATTCACACTTCAAGAAATATCACAAAAATTATGAATTTTGATCAAATTCTGGTTTGTTTCGCAAATTTGAAAATTGACTATAAAAATCATGAATTTTTTAACATTTTTCTCAGTGTTTCCACAAAAAAATATTTGATTTTCTATTTTATAAAATGGTGTTAATTTGGTTATACATGTTCAAAATTGATGATTTGTTAAGTATGTTGATAAAAATAATAGGTGGTGTTATCATCGTTGAATATTTCGAATGTCGCACTAGATACAATACCACCAAAATTAAATTGAGAACAATATTAAAATCATTGGGAGATGTATTTCAAAGATATTAATATAGGTGTTGGATAAGTAAAGTAGTGGATTTTTGTAGATATTAAATGTGAATGATAATAAAATATAAATAGTTATGTCCTAAAATAAAAACATCATATTTTTTGGTGGACTAACGAATAATAACACCATGGTTTTAATGGACGGAGGATATCTTCACAAATTCGGACCTTAAAAGAAAGAGGATATCTTCTCAATAAACAATGGACTAATTCAAAAACATAACTACACACAAAACTGTCCAAATCAGTGTTTTCAACATGATAACACAAATATTTTCAACTTAGCGATAAATTGAAGATTCAATTTTCCTACCTACTTTTTCCACAACATTGAAATTGAGAATCCTTCATTTGACATGGAGACTCAAAAATGACCATAGGATTTTTGAATATCCATTAATCATGTAGTTAATTTCCAACAATTGAGTATATAAAATTTGGTACGACGACGTTTTGTCTTTGCACCTAGTTGTAACAACAATTGTTCATTGTTCAACGATAAATTGATAATTCAGTATATAATAGGACGAATCACTTTGAATTTCAAATTTACATGAGTGTCTAATTATCAATTCTAAATCTTTTTATCGATTCATTCTTTTCCAAGTAGGATCAAGTGAGCATATAATGTCTCGATGTGATTAATCACTTTCACTTGGATGTTTCTTCAATATCAGATCCTATGCATAACTATTCGTACTTATAATCAAGAAATAGTATCTATAAGTCCATTGACAACATTTCATACGTATATAGTATTTATTATAATTAACTCAAAGCAAATTTCATAGCGTATAGTATCATTTTTTTTCTCTTTTAAAATCATAGCATATATAAAACGATTTTTGGTACTATAACTTTTAATCATCAATATTAATTAGTATGAGGTGAGTAAAACCAACTTTTGTATTGCATCAAAAGTATTTTACTACGACTAGTATACAAAATTGTGACATTTGGCGAAAATCTATATGATTTCGAGCTACGGGCTAGAATTTTTCTTTCTTGTTGTAGTTGACTTTTAATTTAAGGTTGTATCTGACTAATTAATGAATTGTTAAATAGAAGCAATTATAGTTCAACTATAAAAATCCACCGTATGATAGGTTATTAAGGGCATGTTTGATAACCTAGTAATGCCCGGATATAGATATGTATTTGTATATTTTTAAATGTTTGGTACAAGGGCATTCATAATGGGACGCCCTAAGTGACGCCCTATGCACCGCCATGTCAGCATCTTATCCTCCTCCTATTCCACCTACAGTGGGGCGGACTATAGCCCGCCCTAAGCGACGCCCTACGCATTTTTCTATTATTTGAATATTTATATACTTCAAAATTTGGAAAACTAAAACTTCATTTCATTAAAATTCAAACATTACAATACGAAAAAAAAAACTACAATTTCTCAACGGCGGCGGTTGCGGTTCCAAACTTCTTCAATCATGTCGGTCATGAGCTGAGTATGGTCTTGTTGGTTGCGCATTGAGGCCTGTCGCTCTAGAACCGCACCGAAGCCAGTCGGTAATCCTCGAGTGACCGGCGAGGTCGCCGTGCTGGAGCTAGATTCGGCTTCATCATCCACCCAATTGGTGACATGGCCACGTTCTTGTTCGACTATCATGTTATGCATGATGATGCACGCATACATGACGTCGGCGATGACTTCCTTGTACCAGAAACGCGCCGGACCTTTCACGATTGCCCACCGCGATTGGAGCACCCCAAAAGCCCGCTCCACATCCTTCCGCACGGACTCCTGCTTTGCCGCAAACAAGACTCTCCTCTCACCAATTGGGCAGCTGATCGTCTTCAAAAAAACAGGCCACCTAGGGTATATGCCATCGGCCAAGTAGTACCCCATATGATGTGTGCGGCCGTTGGCAGTGAACTGAATGGCCGGACCGCGACCCCTGCACTGATCGGAGAATAGGGTGGACGAGTTGAGGACGTTGATGTCGTTGTTCGACCCAGCTACACCAAAGTAGGCATGCCAGATCCAGAGGCGGTGGTCAGCAACGGCTTCTAGGATCATCGTCGGGTGGCTGCCCTTGTAGCCACTAGTAAATTGGCCTCTCCAGGCCGTCGGGCAGTTCTTCCACTGTCAGTTCATACAGTCGATGCTCCCTAGCATCCCAGGGAAGCCGTGCACCGTCTCGTGCATCCGCATCAGGCTCTAGCAATCGTCAGCAGTCGGACGTCGCAAATATGTGTCACCAAAAGCCTCCACAACTAACTTACAAAAATTCTTCAGACATTCGCGGCCAATTGTATCCCCGACGTGAAGGTACTCGTCGAACATATCCGCTGTTGTGCCGTAGGCCAACTGGCGGATCGCAACCGTGCACTTCTGCAACGGCTTAAGTCCGGGTCTGCCGATCCCGTCTTCCCGATACTGGAAGTACTCATCACGGGCCTCCAACGTGTGTACAATGCGGAGAAAAAGATCTCGGCTCATTCTAAAACGGCGGTGAAAAACATTCGGGCCCCACCTTGGATTCTCGGCAAAATAATCTGCGAACAGACGTTCGTGCGCTACGTCGTGCTCGCGGGGGACAAACGTCCGCCGTCGTATCGGGCGAGGGACCCGCGCCTCCGCCGCCGCCGCCTCCGCCTGCTCCCGCTGCATTTGTTCCAAGCATTCCGCCTTGGCTTCATTAACGGCATCGAACAAGGCTCGAGTCAAGGCCCATCTGCAGCCATCCGATGTACTCAAATCGTAGTCGTCAGGATTCATTTTTGAGTCGATGAGAGAGAATAATTGAAGAGAAATTGAAGAGATGTGAAATTGGAGTGTGTGAAATGGTAGTGAATAGTAGAGTTTAAATAAGAATTTTTTTTTGAAAAAATTCAAAAAAAAATAGAAACGCGTGCCCATCGTCCGCGTCGTCCACAGTGGCGGACGATGGGTATCCTCCACGCATCGTCCGCGGACGATCTATCGGGCGCGGACGATGGTTAACCCATCGTCCGCGATGCTGCAGTGGTGGACGATGGGACGGACGATGTCCGTCGCATCGTCCGCCCCATTGCGGATGCCCTAATAGTTACACTACCTTACAAGCTTGTGTTTTTCTCTATCGTCCATCTAGGCTCGGCAGATTTAGCATCTGAGCCAATATGTATCTCTCAAAATTCGTGGGATAGCAATTCTACCTTTATTCATATACCCATAATTTTTTTTTTATCTCTTTCGTACCCTTTACTTCCAACGTCCATTCAATCCTTTATCTCTTTCAATCTCACAAATATACTTTCTTCCAATGCTTTTCAAGCTAATCACTACAAAAATTTCATCCGGTGAATGTTTAACAATTGTCAGATCTTTCTCTATTTCTCACTTATCTTCTTTTTCGTGATGAAATTATTTCTATCCATTCGCTGCTGCCCTATTATGTCTCTAATTCACTACCTAAGTAAATTACCTTCTATATATACATAGTATTAATACACGCATGTGAAGTAACACTAAATGTATTTTCCTTTGTATAAATACAAATTTCATGTTTTGTCACCCTAATTATATCACTACGCTCATCAAATGACACTACAAAAGAAAACTATGTTTACCAAGCACTGAAACACCTAATCATCCCTCCGACTACTTGTCTGTGTGCTTGGAAAGGTGCTAGGAAATTTCCGAAATTTCTGAGCACGTAGTGGTGTTCGGAATTTCGTGCTAGCTAAATAGTGTTTTTTTTTAATGTGATGGCCGTTAATTAATTGATTTAATTAATTTTTCGATGCTTTGACAAAACATATGAAAATCAAACTAATCAACATACATGTTAATTGAATTCTTCACTTAGTACATAATGGAGTAGTAATTTATAGAACAAGTAATTCATCTCAAAGTTAATCTCTCACCACTCAACACCACCAGTCCACCACCCTCCGCCCTAGCTCTCCCACCACCAAATTCAACCAACACACCGCCACCACTCCCAAGACCTTGCAAAAAACTAGGGTTTGAAGCGATCTTCTCAGCATCAAAATCAACTTCACAAGGAGTCAAAACAGAAGCAGAAGAACGAAAGACTCTTTCGTTCTTCTCGCTCTTCTCCCTCGTCTCCCCATCGCTCTCTCTATAACTACTAAGATAGTCCTTAAGAGGCACAACATAGTCGTCGAATCCAAGGGTAGTCATGGCCCACAGCAGATCATCGCCGTTGACAGTCTTCCGCTTCTCCCTCTGGCACTTATCCGAGGCCTCCCCCGTCACGAAGCTGATGAACTCCGACACGCATTCCTGCACGGTCTCCTTGGCTTCCTTGGAGATCTTGGCGTTTGCGGGGAGGGTTTTCTTCATGATCCGGCTCACGTTCGCGATCGGAAGGAGCCTCTCTTGGTCTCTGATGCACCCGTCTTGTGATGGTGATGATAAGGAGCTGTTTGGGATTCTTGCTCCTCTCATTTGGAATTTTTGGGATTTTGAGTTTTTTGCAGTGTTTGAGGGTTTTTAATAGTGGAGAGACGGTTTTGATGGTGACACAAATTGGAAATGTAATTTGTTGATAAGTTGAATTTTTATATTTTAAAATTTGGTTATAGTGGTATTCTCTATTTAGAGATTGAGTAATGCATATAGGTTGTGTTAGGAGGACATTGTATTGAACTCTCTCTGTCCACGAAAGTTTGTCTCATTTTTCTATTTTCATCCGTCCTATAAAATTTGTCGTATTTCATATTTTACCATTTTTGATAGTGGACCTCATATTCTACTAACTCATTCCTACTCACATTTTATTATAAAACTAATATATAAAAGTAGGACTCACATTCCACTAACTTTTTCAACTCACTTTTCATTACATTTCTTAAAATCTGTGTCCGGTCAAAGTGAGACGAATTATCTGGGACAGAGAGAGTACTAACTAACAATACTAAATCTCGATCATTAGATGAGAAGATAGATAACTAGGATCGAAAAATGGCACACTTAATTCAGTGTAGCACATATCTGTTTATTTACGACATTTGAGAAAAATGAAGAAATATTTTTATTAATTCTTTATAATTATTTTCGAAAATGAATTGGCGTAACCGACAATTTTAAATTTCAACGTAACAATAAACCTTCACAACAATATATAATAGACCAAATGAATTATGATAATATGGAGCTTTTTGAACCAAGTGTTTCTTAAAATTATGATAATATAGAGCTTTTTGAACTATTCATTTTTTTTATCATAGTTTTTTTTTTAGTTACTACTATTAAACTTTTCACATGTCGAATGTATATATAATTTTTACATCCACATCTTATTAGATAAATATATGAACATAATTGAAATTTAGACATATATCTATAATTGACTTCCTTTTCTTTCTTTATTTATTTTCAGCCGGACGCATGAATAATTGAATATTCACTGCAACAAATATGTATTATAAGGACGCTAAATTAGAGACGAAATCAGTTGCGTCGTAAAGTTTTAAAAGAGAGTTTAAATTTGAGGCGCAACAAAATTGCATCCCAAAATTAGGGACGTATAATATAATTGCGTCTCTAATCATTTTAGTTAAGGACGCAATAGATACGTCTCTAAATACAAAGGCAATAATAAACAAACACAATCGCATCTCTAATCTCAGATTAACAATCCACTCGATTCTCCTATTTTCTGCACCGGATCCCCTGTCGCGTAGAACGTCCCCTCTCATGGAGGCTCCCCTGCCGCCGCTCTCACCGGAGAATCTCCGTCTTTCTCAGAAGCAATCCACTCGAATTCCTCTTTGCTTGCCTTCGCCGAGAAATTGCTAGAAATTTCATGAAATTTTGTTTTGTTGGAATGATTTTCCGGTACTACTGTGACCTATCTATTTTCCATCTTCAATAATTCTCCATAAATTGTACTAGAATCTAATATCGCAGAAATTGGGAAAAATCAAGTCTGCAAAGCGATGCAGAGATCTCGGATTTCTCGAGCTTCGCCGTGCCGAATGAGGTTGAAGATGGCATGGTTCGTACCCTTCCATACTGTATATTTTAGAGCATATTCTGATTTTTTTCATATTAGATGCTGATTTAAGGAAGTTAGTTGATGGAGATGCTAAACATCATGATAATTTGTGATATAATTATTAATTGAATCATGCTTTAAAAATGAATTACTTAAATTGACTTCGAAGGACTTAGATTACAATGCGTAGTGCTAAACTTGCTGCTGAAAAGAGTTTTGTAGAACTGATGTTAGCTGGAAAAATTAGTATTTAGCATTTTTGGAGAGGATTGTTAGGGTTTTGGAAATCTTGAAGCTATGAGCAATGGCTCCTGCTCAGTTTGAGGTTGTGTTGAAGGAAAAAATAGGATAAATCTGATTCAGATTTGGGGTTATACATAGTTCAGTTTTCATTTTCGTTGTTAATTTTTTGATGAGCTTGTTAATTGCTAAAATCCATCTATGATGAGCTTGATCTAGTGGAAAAAGAAGAAAAACACTACATACTATTGGTAATGAGCAAGCTTTGTTGATGTCATTTGAGTTGAATGCTCTACGTGGAAAGTCGATAATGCTGGCGCTGGAAAATGATTTCTTGTTCAAAAATCTATATCCATTAATAAAGTAAGTATCAAATTGTCATTAGATTTCTATGGAAAGTACAAGGTTTTCTGTACATGAATTTAGACACCTTGATCCCTCCATTTTTGTGTACCTCTAAACATGATCAACTTTTTCCATTACTTAGGAGCATGCAGTATGAAACTTTGCATTATGCACTTGAATTATTTTTAGAATGAGACTTCCTTTATATTGTAGGTCACGTGCGATGCGTACACGCCAACAAGTCGTCCAATCCCTACAAATAACAGTTACAATGCAACACAGATTTTCAGCAACCCTGAAGCTGTTGCTGAAGAACCATGGTAACATATCAGCAGTTCAGTTCTATTCTGGTGCAGAATACATTTTCTCATAGCATGCTTAATCTGATGTTCTTTTTGATAGGTATGGTAATGAGCAAGAGAACACACTATTGCATAAGAATGTTAAGTGGCCTCTTGGATGGCAATCTAGTGGTTATCACCTCAACCTCAGGTGATTGTCACTCAAATAGTTTTTGCTGGTTGACCTCTTGCCAGAAAACAAGTGTTTTGATTTGAGAGTAGGTATGACTCTATCTGCTTCTCCTCTACGAGAGTCTTTGTTCTGGTTTTTGCTGCACTTTAGCAATCTTCATAGCCTTCTTTTTATGAGGAGAATCTTTGAAGCCCTCTCCAGGGACAACTTAACCTGATGGTTTTGACATCGACCTTGATGGATCAAGTCCAAGAGATGATAGCTGTCTCCCATTCTGTCAGATGTAAACTTTTTATCTTTATCGAATTTTCTAGGAATAGTTGGTCGGCTCTCAGCGTGCTCGTCTTAATTCTATGTTGTTGGTCGGCTCCAGTCCTTGGATTTTTAGTCTTCTACATTTCCTTTACTGACTCTGTTTTTCGCAGCACAAGGAATTCTCTGATCAGATCGCTGATCAGAGTTTCGACTGTCGACTTAAAACTTTCTTTGACATGTAATTACTCATTTAACCATGGATTTATTTTTAATCCTCAATTCCAATCACATATTTACATTTTAAATGAATTCTTGAATGCAGGGTTGATAAAGATGCAGATGGAAGAATTACTGAAGATAAAGTCAGAGAGGTACTCTTTTAGTTTTCTCTTAGATTCCTTGATGGTAATAATTTGTCTACTTGAATATGACAGATTCTGTTCATTTTTCAACTACTGCTTCAACAAAGGTTTTAGCCAACTAATAGAAGTTATACAAGTCGTGTTATATGAGCTACGTAGTTTCTGCTATTTGAGTAATAGTAATATTACTAAATTGTAAATGGCTGTTGGATAAGTTGTTGTGCAGCATTGTGGCTTCATGGAGATAGAGTTTCAGCAAACAATCATGTCTTACATTCAAGTCAGGTGATAAATAAATCTATAAATAATGATTGATGTCATGTAACTTAGTAGGAGTTGTTTTGATGTTTGTATATTTAATTATCAGATCATTGAGCTTTAGCAAATCTATCTATGTGATAAATTAATGTTTAAATAATGATTGACTTAATATAGTAACTAAGTAGGAGTTGTTTTGATATATGGATATCTGATTTTCAGATCTATGCACAAGCTTTGCTCAATGATAATTGGAAGTATTGAAGAGAGAAGGTAGAGGTCTTATCAATCGAAGAAGCTGCTTAATGTAATCTCGATTTACTGTTTCTGAAGCAGTAATTTATTGTCGGGGAGAGGAGTGTTTTACTTAATTAAATATTGTATCCATGAATGTTTTATTAATTGTTGATCAATAAATCTATAAATTACAAAATTTGATTTGAGGCTTTTTTTTTAGAAATGGATTAATATTAGCGACGGATTTGGCCGTCAGTAATAAATTTGAGGGTTAGTAACAAGCTTTTTAGAACAGCGCCAATCCGTCATAAATCTGTCACTAATATTATTTACTGACGGATATATGGATTTTACTGATGGAAATTTCCGCCACTAATTTCCGGTTTTTGTATATTTTAAAGCGTCCCAAATGTTTTAAAAGCGTCCCAAATATATTGGAGACATGTTTTAAAAACGTCCTTAATTAGATTTGGCACGCTCCACTAAGGACACTTTTTAAAGAGTCGGTGATTAATTTAGAAACAAAAAAAGCATCCTTAATTAACTCAAAAAGCGTCCTTAGACTTTTTTTTCTTGTAGTGATTCTATAATATAATATATATACGATCGTTAAACAATTGAATATCTTAATAAGCTCGATATAATAAATGGTCGGATTGTACTTGTTTTATTGACAGAGATAAAATATGCCCATGTCCGGATGATATAAACTAGTGTATCACTTGTGCGATACACAAAATTCTATTCTATTTAAACTGCATTTTTGGATGATTTCGCTCTAACTAATTCAAGGAATTTGTTTACATGTGTGTTATTCTCGCATGAGTGTTGGGCCCAAACATGAGATCCAACTTCTCTTAATGGGCCGGCCCAATTTCTGCTATCAATTCCAATTGTATCTTGTACCACAAGAATTCTCAATAAGCTCTGATTTCTATATTCAACTGAATTCGAAACCGATTTCATCGTAACAATTTCTTCAATTATTTCTCAACAATCGCTCACTCAAATTCTCCTTCCATTATATCTCAGCGCTCGATTTTCTTCATTAATTATGGAGCCTAAAATATCTCCTACCATATTTAGAAGTTGTTTCCTGTATACTTCCTTTTGATAGATTTATTCCATAGAAGATATTTCCTTTTAAAATATGTTTCCTAGTTTGAATAGAATTAAGGCTCTTTATTTGCTTTTATAGAGTGAAAAACAATTTCGTGTGTTCAATCTCTTTCGTATTTGTGATTGCCGTGTTTATTTCCCAACAATTTGAATATCTCGTACCATATTTAGAATTTGTTTCCTTAAAGTGTATTTACTTGTGAGAGATTTATTTCTTAGAAATATTTCCTTGTGAAATATGTTTCCTAGTTTGAATAGAATTAAGCTCTCTATTTGCTTATAAATAGAGGTGCTCCCTTGTAAATTCATCCTGAAATCATATAGTGAAAAACAATTTCTTGTGTTCAATTTCTTTCGTATTTGTGATTGCCTGTGTTTATTTCCCAACAATTTGATCGTAACAATTTCTTCAATTATTTCTCAACAATCGCTCACTCAAATTCTCCTTCCATTAATCAGGTAGTTTGATATCTCAGCTCTCGATTTTCTTCCTGTTATTAGGGTTTAAACTCATCTAGAGTACTGAGGGTTTAAAGATGTATAAATCTGGATATATATATGTTGATTATTTTGTGTTTTTGTGAAGTGAACCATGATGAAGAACGATTTTAGTGGGCTTGATCCCTCCATGCCGGCAAAGCGAACGACAACTCTGGCTTTTATATTCAAACACGGTGTCATAGTGGCTGCTGATTCCCGCGCCAGCATTGGAGGATATATTTGCAAGGCCTTGCTTATTTGATCTTCTAGTGGTATAAGCTTATTCAGTTTATTACTTATTTGTTTGTTTGAATATGAGTTGTGAAACTGGTTGTATAAGATTAATCTGTACCTTGCAGCATCACAATCTGTCAACAAAATTATAGAAATCAATCCATACATGCTTGGTACAATGGCCGGAGACTGCCAGAACTGGCA
Source organism: Salvia hispanica (assembly GCF_029641045.1). Classification (NCBI taxonomy): domain Eukaryota; kingdom Viridiplantae; phylum Streptophyta; class Magnoliopsida; order Lamiales; family Lamiaceae; genus Salvia; species Salvia hispanica. Next base: position 16,254,308 of record NC_142694.1, read on the forward strand.
CACAAGTCTTGGAATGAAGGTGAGTCAATCCATACATATTCCCTTGGTGTACATGAATTGGAAAGTTAGTAACTCAGTTCCATGCATGTTTCAGTGTCGTTTACATGAATTGGCAAATAAGAGAAGAATTTCCGTTGCGGGAGCTTCAAAATTGTTGGCGAACATCCTGCAGTGTTCCTATCGAGGAAAGGGTTTGTCCGTTGGAACAATGATAGCTGGCCATGATGAAAAGGTAATGCTGAATTTTGCAAAAGCTCTTCTGTTTTCATAGATAACTCCTAAACTTCTTCTTTTTGTGTAGGGCCCTGGCCTTTATTATGTCGACAGCAATGGTGGTCTGCTTCAAGGCACCAGATTCTCATTTGGGTCCGGTTCTCCCTATGCTTATGGTGTTCTGGACACTGGGTGAGTTCACATTCTCTTATCAACATCTCATTTTCATTGTATTTGGGTGATGCAAAGAAAACATCCTGTTGCAGCTGCTTTATATTTCTTCCTGGCTCGTGTTACAGATACCGCCATGATCTGTCTGTTGAGGAGGCTGCGGAGCTGGCTAGAAGAGCAATCTATCATGCCACATTCCGTGATGGAGCCAGTGGTGGTGTTGCCACCGTATAGATGGAAGAAGCTCTCTGGTGATGATGTTGGAGAGCTGCACTATTCATACTATCCCGTTGAACCCCCCACGGTGGAGAAGGAGATGGACACCGCGGTGGAGCAAGAGAGCGGAATGTTTTCTTGATGAATTCTGATTTTCTTCTTTAACTCTTTGTTTTAACACTTGAAACCTAAATCTGCTTGTTATGCTTCTTGACACATAATTCTGGCAATCGATCATGTTGAACTTCATCATTCGGACACTCGAATTACTGCCCTAGCCCTTCACTTCTACTCCATTTATTAAAAACTTTCTGAAAAATCCAATTTTGGAGCCTTCATTAAAGAAAGGACTTAGATTCATAGATTATTTATGTGGGGCACTTTGATCTGCATTCATGCTATAACATAATAGTAATGTAAAGAAACAAGTCGAAAAAAGTAATGATTTTCCCTTCATAATATTTCACCTAGCACAGAATGCATGATTGCATGTACAGATTGTAAAAATGATGAAGTTTTCTAAAGCTCTAGTTTCAACAAGAGATATGAATTACAACAAACAATTAAAAGAAGCCAAAGAAAACATAATACTATTCTTTTATCTCTCTATCCATACAAAAAAATTTCGTGCAGTAATGGATGGATTTGAGCTACTTCTAGGAGATGATCAAAGTATAACTAATATTAAGTGCATAACTAGAAAACAAATTCCAGCTGTTAGATCAAAATGATCTATTTTTGATCTAGTTCACTATATGGGCGTTTTAGTTCACGATATGAATTTGAAAACAAGGAATGAACCAAAACACCATTACAGTGAAGTTTTTACTCCGTGAAGGATTTAGTTCACTATAATGGCTGCAGTGAACTAAATTGCTCTTATAATGAACTAAATTCGTGTTCTTTAGTTATACATTTAAATAGTGGTTTCCCTAGATCACGGCTCGTCAGTCTAATATACAATGTAATTATATAAATTGAAACAAAACTCGAATTCAATTCCAATGCTCATTCTTCCCCAACTAAAAGGAAAAAAAAAGTTATTTCAGTCTTACAAAGTCATATATAAATGAGAAATGTGTAAAATTCAAATTGACGTGTGCACTAGATTAAGTTAATTTAGTCACATTTGCAAAATAGTGTTAACTGGCCGGCACGTAGGCGCGTGCTTCACGGTCTAAAGATGACGATGGTAGATCACCTAGCTGGCTCTGATTAATTTAAGTATTTAACCATATAAATATAGGATCCTCTTCTAAGGCTTATATCACCATAATCCAAAACTAAGATTAAATCTACATTCTTAGATTTTAAAATAAATGGATGAGAATAAAGCTCACAAATTTCAATAAATAGTATACAAAATATCAACAAAAAGGGTAATATCATCATTATGTTATAATATGATAATTTTCATGTGTGTTTTTTTATATCAACATAATGTATTACAAATATCAACAATATGACATGAGAATATCAACATAAGTACAAGAAAATATTAACACAGTTTTATTGATATTTTACCTACACTATATTGAGATTTTTTTGCATTGGTTGATAAAATATGTTTTATCAACATGTACGAAAATTGAAATATAATTTATCAAATTTCATCACCCGAACATCATCGGAACATATGCAATTAAGATCTCGTTGGAATCCTTATAACATTATCTTTAATATGATATATTTTTTGCAAAAAAGTAATTTAAATCGAGAGAGTTACGTAAATTTAAAATTTTGAGATAATTTTGATGAGAGAGAATTGGCATTAATGTCCTTTAAGTTTATTTAAAATACTTTTTTTTATTTAAAATATAATCCATGTGGTATTATTTTAACCACTAAATCTTCTAATTTAATGGCTATGATTTGGTATTAATTTGTGATTGTTAATTAGTTAGCCATTGATCACTCCCCTATAAATATATACTTAGGACTCGTTTGATACAAAAGATGGGATATAAGAAGATATGTAAAACAAGATAAGAAATACGGGCTTCATGTCAAGATATGCAAAGATATGATTTTTTTCCGTTGTTGTTTGATAGAAAAGAAATTATGTAAATTTGTATTGTATATTAAATAACATGGCTTAACTTGACAAATTGGTGAGATACATAAACAAGGTAAATGTTATAATTTTGGTAAGATTAGATAGGGCCCTGGCCTTATATTGGGCTTTGAGTTAAGCTTAACTATGATATCAAACAATTAGAAATGTCCATATATAATTCTCTATCTTGGTATTACTAATTTATCAAACATGCCCTTAGTTATTAGTGATGATATTAAGTTGTCTAAGTCTTTCTTTAATTAATTTTAACCTTAGGTATAATACAAAAAATAGTCAAATGTTAGACAATAATCTAGATTCTAAAGTCATTAACACTATAAAAAAATAAATTGTCACGAATCATGAATTTTAACATTTTTCTCAACATTCTCGTAAAAAATATTTTTATTTCCTATTTTGTAAATGGTGTTAATTTGGTGCATACTTGTTTCATATTGATGATTTGCTAAATATGTTGAGAAAAATAATAAAATTCAGGGGATGTTATCTTCGTTGATTTTTTCGGATGTCGTAGATATAATATCACCTAAATTAAACTGAGAACAATATTAAAATCAGTGGGAGATGTATTTCAAAGATAATAACTTAGATGTTGTATAAGTAGTGGTTTACAGGTGTTGATTTCAAAAAAAGTAAAAGCAGTGGATTTTTGTAGATATTAAATGTGAATGATGATAAAATAGTAAATAGTTATGTCCTAAAATGAAAACATCATATTTTTGGTGGACTAACGAATAATAACACCATATTTCCATGGATGGAGGATATCTTCACAAATTCGAGCCTTGAAAGAAATAGGATATCAAAAACATAACTACAAAAAATTGTCCAAATCAGTGTTTTCAACATGAAAACACAAATATTTTCAAACTGAAGATTCAATTTTCCTACCTACTTTTCCACAAGATTGAAATTGAGAATCCTTCATTTGACATAGAGACTCAAAAATGACCATATATAGTATTTTAAAGCACATTTTGTCGCAGACTATCCTTTCATGTTGTTAATTCTTCACTGAATGTCCAACAATTGAGTGTATACTGAGTTAAAATTTGATACGACGACGTTATGTGTTTGTACCTATACGAGTTGTAACTTGTAACAACAATTGTTCAACGATAAATTGATAATAGCATTATATAATAGGTCGAATCACTTTAAATTGCAAATTTACATGAGTGTCTAATTATCAATTCTAAATCTTTTTATCCTTTTTCATTATTTTCCAAGTAGGATGAAGTGAGCGTATATGGTCTAATCTAAGGTACCCTACGAATTGTCTCGATGTGATTAATCACTTTCACTTGGATGTTTCTTCAATATCAGATCCTATACATAACCATTTATACTTATAATCAAGAAATAAGGTGCGTTATATTGCTAATTTTTTAAGTTGCTAACTCTGCTAACTCATCAACGCAGTGTATATTAACATATAAAGTCAACACAATATATTGAAATGTCAACAAAATTATGTGTAACTTAATTTTATAATTTTAAGTCCATTGACAACATTTTCATAGCCTTTTTTTATGTTTTAAAATCATAGCATATAAAACGATTTTTGTTACTATAAATTTTAATCATCAATATTAATTACTAGTATGAACTGAATATAAAACCAACTTTTGTATTGCATCAAAGGTATTTTAGTAAATATACGACTATTATACCAAATTGTGCCATTTGGCGAAGATCTATATGGTTTCGAGCAACGGGCTAGAAATTTTCTTTCTTGTTTTAGTTGACTTTTAATCACATATACATTGTGGGTTTTTATAGTTGAACTATAATTGCTTCTATTTTACAATTCATTAGTCAGATACAGCCTTCAATTAATTGTTTAACGATCGTATATATATAGAATATTCAATTATTCATGCGTCCGGCTGAAAATAAACAAACGAGGAAAAGGAAGTCAATTATAGATACGTCTAAATTTCAATTATGTTCATGTATTTAATTAACTAATAAGATATGATGTAAAAATTATATATACATTCGACATGTGAAAAGTTTAATAGTAGTATGATTCGATAGTTACTTTAACTATGATAAAAAAAAAAAAAATTAATAGTTCAAAAAGCTCTATATTATCATAATTTTGAGAAACACTTGGTTCAAAAAGCTCCATATTATCATCATTCATTTGGTCTATTATTTATTGTTGTAAGGTTTATTGTTATGTAGATATATAGGAGTAGTTTATTGTTACGTTGAATAAGTTGTTGGTAACGCCGATTCATTTTTAAAATAATTACTACCTCCATCCCCCAAAATTTGACACAGTTTACTATTTTGGGCCGTCCCTATGACACACTTCACTTTTTACCATTTTTAGTAGTGGATCTCATATTCCACTAACTCATTCCTACTCACATTTTATATAAAACTAATACTATCCACATTCCACCAACTTTTTCAACTCACTTTCCATTACATTTTTTAAAATCCGTGTCGGGTCAAAGTGTGTCAAAATTTGGAGGACCGAGGTAGTATAAAGAATTAAAATAATATTTCTTGATTTTTCTCAAATGTCGTATATAAACAGATATGTGCTACACTGAATTAAGTGCGTCAATTTTCGATCCTAGTTATCTATCTTCTCATCTAATGGTCGAGATTTAGTGTTAATTACAGTGTAAGAGCATTGTGTCACCCTATCGCAACCTATATGTATTACTCAATCTCTGAATAGAGAATAATACTATAACCAAATTGAAAATTATAAAATTCAACTTACACCAAACATTTCCAAATTGTGTCACCATCAAAACCGCCTCTCCACTATTAATATCTCTCTTCCAAACCTTAAAAAAACTCAAACACTGCAAAAATTGAAAATCCCAATTCCAAATGAGAGGAGCAAGAATCCCAAACAGCCCCTCATCACCACCATCACAAGACGGGTGCATCAGAGACCAAGAGAGGCTCCTTCCGATCGCGAACGTGAGCCGGATCATGAAGAAAACCCTCCCCGCAAACGCCAAGATCTCCAAGGAAGCCAAGGAGACCGTGCAGGAATGCGTGTCGGAGTTCATCAGCTTCGTGACGGGGGAGGCCTCGGATAAGTGCCAGAGGGAGAAGCGGAAGACTGTCAACGGCGATGATCTGCTGTGGGCCATGACTACCCTTGGATTCGACGACTATGTTGTGCCTCTTAAGGACTATCTTAGTAGTTATAGAGAGAGCGAAGGGGAGACGAGGGAAAAGAGCGAGAAGAACGAAAGAGTCTTTCGTTCTTCTTCTGCTTCGTCTCCTTGTGAAGTTGATTTTGATGCTGAGAAGATAGCTTCAAACCCTAGTTTTTTGCAGGGTTTTGGGAGTGGTGGTGGTGTGTTGATTGAATTTGGTGGCGGGAGAGTTATGGCGGAGGGTGGTGGTGTTGAGTGGTGAGATATTAACTTTGAGATGAATTGAAGATGAATTATATTGTTTCTACTATAAATTACTAGGACTATGTACTAAATGAAGAATTCAGTTAACATGTATGTTGATTAGTTTGATTTTCATATATATGTTTTGTTGTGATAATATAGAGGGTTTTGCGTATGATTTACACGCGCAAAGCATAGAAAATTCGACGATGTATGTTGACGAAAGAATGGTAGAGCAAGATTTGTTTAATATAAACATAAAATTATACAGAAAGCGTTGAAAAACGATAAGACGAATATTTGTAATCATTATTCACTCATCAAAGATGAACTGATTGGTGACATATGCATGATTAACTAAATGCCATACAGGATAATGATGGATAAAGATAAAATGAATAATAATTTGAAGTCACAACTCATTAAATTCTCAAACGAAACATCATTAAGAAATATTGAGTGCGATAATTTAGACAACTACAGCGTACTTTTATCTATATATAATATAATTAAATTATTTAATTATCGGCCATCGTTTGATGAGCATATATAGTTATAATTAGGGTGACAAAACGTGAAATTTTGTATTTATACAAAGGAAAATAAATTCCATTTTTGGTATTACTTCAGACGCGTTTGTATATGTATTTATAGAAGGTAGAATACTTAATTGGTGAACATATATATAGAAGGTAAAATACTAAATTGGAGAATTTTGAAATATTTCTTGAATTCAAATAGTGAAATATGCTTACATAGATTAAAAAACTGAAAGACGTTTGATTTGAATTGTTAAAAAAATTTAACTTATAAAAATATGCAACGATAAATCTTAATATGTAACTAAATCCAATTTTAAATCTAAATAAATTGAAATCAAATATACGCCCAATTTGATAAATTTTAAAGCATTTCAGGATTCAAGATATTCCTTAGAATGACCTTCTTATTGGAGGATAAATTTTATTTTATTATACTCCATATATTTACAATTTGTTATTATTAACTTATTTCAGGATAATCTGATTTCCATAATCTAATCTCGATTTTTGATACATCCAACAAGTAAAAAAGTCAATAAACTAAATCAACTTTAGTAAAGTCTTCTAATATAGTAGTTCGCTTCATAAATGCTCATACAATCATATTAATACTACTCCATCCGTTCCATACTAATATAGTCATTTTGCCATTTTGATACGTTTCATAGTAATATAGTCATTTCCCTTTTTAGTAAAAGTCAACACATTTTTCCACACTTACTTTACTCTTTCTTACTCCCTCCGTCCCAAGATAAGTGACTTGTATTCCTTTTTGGGGTGTCCCACTATAAGTGACTTATTTCCATTTTTAGCAAAAAGTCATCTCTCTTACTTTATTCTCCACCTACTTTATTCTCTCTTCTCTCCTCTACTTTTCTCTCTCTCATACTTTACTCTCTCCACTTTAACTTATTTAAATACCATTTCTTAAATCCCGTGCCCAAAAGAATTAGGTCACTTATCTTGGGACGGAGGGAGTACTTTTTTTTCTCTTCATCTCTCTACCTTTTTCATTTTCCACTTTATTCTCCCTTTACTTAATTCACCTAACATAATTTTTCTTAATATTTGTGCCGAAAAGAAACGCCTCCATTACTATGGAATGGAGGGAGTATATAATTATTCCTTTTGGAAATCAATTACTCTCCTCTATTTAAAAACGATTAAAATAGAATAGTTAACGTCTCAAAATTCAAATACAGGAAAAGTATGGGCCACAAACAACTATATAAAGAAGTCTCAGTGTAAAAAACGAAATTGTAGAATTTTATAAATATTGCAAAATCGTTCAAATTTATTATTAATATATTTAATTGACCGAATTTCAAAATCACAAAACCTCCAAAAAAATGGATTCTCCTCTCCACCGCCGCGCCGCATCGCCGGAGAGCTGCGCCGCCACTGATGGTCCGGCGGTGACAAACCCTCCGGAGGCATCAAGCAGCCGCACAATCGACGGCCCGCAATCGACAGCAAGAAGGAAGATTAAGAATAAGAAGAAGAAGAAACAAACAGTAGTTTCGGACAATGCATCATTAGATTCTTCGAGTAATTGTAGCTCTGCGGCGTCGCATCCGAAAAAGGGCATCAAAATTCCCAGATTTTCCAAGCGAATTCGAGTCGGGCCGCTGACTGCGGGCCCGAAAAATGTCGGGCTGAGTGATGTTGACGCCCTCGGCCTTCCTCTTGGAATGTCGATTGCCGTTGTAGTCGCTCAGGTATTTTAATTCAGTTTAATTATTTAAAGTTGAGTTATTTTGCATAAAATTAGGCTTATTTTTTTTACCCAATTTGTGTTGATTCTGAATTTTTTTCTGAAGTGGTTTGTCGTTAGTGGAATTTATGTCTTACTTGGATGAGAGGTTACTTCAATTAGTGAAAATCTGAGAATGTTTACTAATGAGATTCTTTATTTTGCTGGAGGGTTCAGATTGTGTTGTTGTGTAAGTTTGAATTGCTGATTTTGTAGAAGAGTTGTGGGTGCTTGGGAATAGTTGAATGAATTTTAGTATAGAATAGATTATGGGGTTTTTGTAAATAGCTGGTTGATGTGATAAAGTTTTGGCCTTTGAGTAGGATTGGCATCTTTTTAATGGATAGGTAGCTTTATATATGAGTTTACTTATTGATAATTCCCACTTCTACAGTCTGTGTTTTGATATCTCTGATGCCATATTAGACACATCATAAATGTGTGAGAAGTATCTTACTTATTAAGAATATATTCTTAAGAAGTTATGGCTTACTTTGATTCCATTAATAGCTTAACATTGATACCCGATGCTGAGCTGGTGTTCGCTATCATGTTGTCATCCTTTCTCTACGATAATTTGTTTCTCTTTTCTTTTGATTGTTTGGTATTTATTTATACTTCTTAATAAATAATTTGCATTATTTATTGAATTATGCATGACTGTGGACATAACAGATGAGTTTTTTTGTATGTGTGAATGTAATTTTTCAATTAGTACGAGCTAACACAATCTTTAATGTGGTATTGTTGCATATTAATTTCAGGTCTTGGAGAAGAAAAATGCATCTGGAAAAAATATGTCGGTGGATTATCTTTCTGCGGTACAGTCTTTACTCTTATTAATGAAAATATGTTGCTTAATTTATAGTCTGTGTTTGTTATAAAAAATATAGTCATTTGTGAGTTATTCGGAATTTACATTGTCGTATGATTTAGCAGCTTAACATAACATATGGTGAAACAATTCATATTCATTTGATGAGATTGTATCTATCAACTTTTGTTGTTTTTATGTATCTTTACATTTTATATTTTCTGAGCATGCAAAACTGATAATGTTACTCTCCGTGTTGCTTACAGATCTGTGGTCTGGCTGTGAAGGAATCTCTAGGAAATGTAAGTCTTGTCGTAACCTTGCTTTCATTACTTGAACTATTTTGTTGTCCCGAACCTTGTAGCCAAACTCTTTTTCCATCTATTGTTTGTCTGATGCAGGTTTTTGGGGACAAATTTAATAATTTTGTGACGAACTTTGAGACATCATTTCGGAGTACATTGATGACTTGGCAGTTAGTCAGTGATTCATCTCAAGATGATGGTATAAAACTCCGGCGAGCAAGGTCTGCAGGGTGCTCTTGCTCAGTGACAAGCAATATGACATGTGGTAACACATATAAGGGTTCTGCACGTCCTCCTGAGGCTACAGAGGAAGAATTATGTGTGCGTGCAAATATCACCGAACAACAGCAAGGATCTGAATACCAAGGAAATACCTGTGAAGCTGGGAACCTCTTGTCTGATTGTAGAATTGGTGACATGTCATGCCTTTCATATAATGGAGATGTCCCAGCGCCATTTCCCCACATAAATAGCACTGACGGAGAATGCCATACTCACTCAGAAATGAATGAGAATGAGATGAATATGATAAGTCAACAGCTTATTCTGCCTGATAAAAGAACTGAGCAGCAGTTAGCCTGTGCTTCTCCAAGCCATAGGTCCTTTTCTATGCTAAGCACGATTGAAAAATCGGTCAAGGAGCAGACTCGCTCTAATGAGCTAAAGACATTTGAGATTGGTCTTATCATGAAAAAATTGCAGCTTAAGGAAAGACAATTAGAGCTGAATTCTAATGCCAATATTCTCGAGAGATGGAAATTATCAATGGGTATCTCAAAGGCTTCTTTCAAAGCTGAAAAGTTCAAAACTGAGATGCAAGATACAAGACAAGTGGAGCTACTCAAGAAGTGCTTAGATTTTCTGGTTGGTGGTCTAATCATCATGTTGTTCGCACTTGCATATGGAACATATGTCTACTCGCACCAAAGAATTGTCGAAGCTACTGAAGCTTGCTCTCCCTACATGGTACAAACTATTCTTACTCTAGCTTATCTCATGATGATATCCCCCCAACTTGTATATTTGATTTTACGTGTATGCTGTCATCAAAGCTTGCCAATTCGATTGTTTATCTTTCACTATGTTTCTCCTTTATTATGATTGGATTTCAAAAAGTTCTAGCACTAACATCAAGTAGTACGTGTGCCATACATGATACATGCCTTGTATAAGAAATTAAGAGGTTGTTTGGTAATCCATGTCAGATGTGCTATTTGTGATGGAAGAATATTTGTTGAAGTTGCGTTTCTTGGTCATTTTTTAATGTACTTCAATTATAAGTGATTTCCCGAAAGTTTCATTCCGCACTAGTATTTGGGATCCACTATTAGTAAATGGCCGTAAGATTTTCAACTACCTTAAAATATTTATAGATGCATCTTATAAGTTCAAGTTCAAAGAGTAAATTTTAAGTGGACTATTCTTTCTAAAGTGCCAGTAGACATGCATTAATTTTCTTCTCACATTGTTGTATGGTTCTGTTTTTTTCTATTTGTTTCCTCTAATTTTCTTGCTTCCACCGTTGTTGCAGCTTCTTTGTTCTTTCATCTTTTATTTTCCTGGTCGATTTTTCACATTGCTAAAGTATGGGCTTTGATGTGGGCTTATGACCACTGGAAGCCTTCTCGCATTTGGGGATGAGTTATCCCCAAGACTATGTATCGTATTTGCTGTGTGGGATAGCGCTACTGGTACTTGTGGAAAACGTATTGATCTGAGCATTATCTTGAAGTGATGTTACTCGATCCGTTTCTGTGTCTTAATGGCCCTCTGTTGCAGCTTGTATTATAACTCAACACCTTTCCTTTTGTCCAGGAGTCTAAATCTTGGTGGATGCCGAACGCAGTGTCAAGTTTCAACTCTGGCGTGCAGCTATTGAGATGTCAAGTTCAAGTTTTCAGTCGCATGTTGTTTGGTGTGATAATGATCGCGGCAATTGCCTTCTTACTCATTCAGAGATCATCGTCTTCTCATCAGACAATGCCGGTCACTTTCATACTGTTGCTCTTAGGGGTGGGATGTGGTTACGCAGGGAGGTTCTGCATCGACACATTGGGGGGCAGCGGAAAGCATTGGTTATTCTACTGGGAAGCCCTATGCTTGCTGCATTTCTTCTCCAACACATTCCATTCTACTTTGTATATTATTCTCAATGGGCCTATCATAGTTGCTGAAAGGATCGACCACAATCACGTGTTTCCTTACTGGATGAGAAGATCACTCTTCTATGCTACGCTGCTATTTCTCCCCTTGCTGTGTGGTTTCATGCCCTTCGCGAGCCCTTCGGATTGGTTTAAGCATTTTACGTCGCAGGCGGTAGATCTCTTGACATTTGAAGAAGATTGATAGTTGCTCCAAGAGCAGAGCACATAAAGCAGTGTTTTGTTGTAGATTGGCCCTATATTATTCCTGTCAACACCATCAATGTATCATATAATTTCTCCAACTAGGTGTTGTAGTATTTTATGTAACTGAGGAAGTGTAGATTTGGTGATATACATGCCAAATTAATTATAACAAGATTCCCACCTGTTTTGTGGAATGTGGAGTTGTCTTGCCTTACACTGTTTCTCTTCTACATAGTTTTACTTTCATCTAATTTTACTAGGTCCTACTTTAATGCTAGTGAAATGATGTTAAGGAAAATGTAAAAACCTATATTTGCAATAAAAGATACCCTTCCCTTGTTCTAATTCCCCAGTTGTGCTTTTTTCTTAATAGAAATTAGTCTTCTAATCTAATACTCCCTCCGTTCCACTTAAAATGAAACATTTGAAAATTGACACGGAATTTTATGTAGTGTGGTTTTGTGAGTTAATGAAAAAGTAAGATACATGAAAAAGTAGAGATAGAGTTGTTTCTATTTAAGGAAACGTTTCATTTTTAATGGGACAATCAAAAAAGAAAAACGTTTCGTTTTTAATGGGACAGATGGAGTATTATAATTCAATATGGAGTATCAAATTAGGCTTGGTGGGTCATCCCTAATTTTCAGGAATGAGTTTTTTTTTTGTAATGTCATCTGTTTTTATAACATTACCAAATGCAACTATTGAAAGATTGACAAGAAAATACTACTGGAGACCATGCTCGAGATGATGAAAAGATGATCACACAAGCTGATGTTCGCGTGAGGATATGCTTGGACTAAATATGGATACGTATTGTCGAACATTCCGAGAAGGCTCTAGCTCGAGGGAAAGACCGCAAGCGCTCGTGGTGTGATCTGGTGAAAGGAAATGGACAAAGTACGATTTGATTCCATTGTGGTTACCAAATTTGTTAGAATTATTAAAAGAACTAACATAACAAATCCGGTGTACAAAGTATTCAATAAATCGACTACATTTGAAAATATATCTATTAGCTTTCTTCTCCTTCATGGCTTTTACCATATCATAATAAAAGAAACATCGCACACAACAATTTCACATACAAATTGTTCATAAACAACAGAAACAAAGATGGCACGAAGCAATAGAAGCTATCACTCTTGAAGGAGCTTCAAGATCAATTATATCATGAAATTGCCTCTTCTTTGTTACACAAAAACAACCGATCACTGACAACTCAGTTTAATACAAACAGGAATAGGAAAAAACTGCAGACTGCAAAGTGCAAACTGTCAAAATTGTTTGCTTAGTAGTGAAAGTCACGATTAACTAAGGGGTTTTACAACTTTTCTAATCAACTTTCACATAAATTGACATCTCATATCAATACAGAAACATGCGTGCCAACACGAAGATAAAGTTGGCTGTTTGATACCCATTATCCCTAGTTCTCTTCACTTCTAAAACTTATACACCATTAAAGGACGAAACTCTGAACTCCGCCCTCAATGAATTGCCCATGGCATTTGGAAATTCCATAGATTTCTGAGTTTACTCCCATCTCTAAGCAGACTGACAACGGACATCAACTAACTGTTGCTCCCATTTCGTATAGCATGTCATATAACCTTGTGTGCCTTCCCATAGTATCTGTTAATGAAGGGAGCCTGCAGAGGAAGAAAACCAAGAAGATGGTCAGTTCATAGCTCATACAACAGAAGCAACTTGATTATGTAATCGAAAAATTAAAACAGAGGATGCATTCCTCATCAGGGAAAACCTTCAGACAGAGAAACTTATTTATGATACAATTTCCGTTTGAGGTTGTTCCAATAATTACACTCGCAGAAAAAGTTAGGCTAGACCAGAATGCAATTCCACCCATAATTACAGCCTTTGTCCAAAGTTTTTTACTAACAATACTTCGTACAAAGATCATTTAGTTGCTATCCATAACCATCAAGAGTCAAGAAAGAGTATACATCTAGAGAGTATGCAATAGTAGTTATGCCAAAGTATCTGAGGTGTTCCAACAAGAGTTCAGTTGCGATGATAAACAATTAACTGGTCATTTCTCAAATATTAAAGCAAGGCAATTTTGCAAGGCATTTTGCAGAGCAAACTTCAAATAAGGCTTATGTAAAGACATTATGAACGATGATACTCACCTTCACACCAGATACATCCGGAGTGTCAGGTGAAGGTACTGGATAAAATTTGTAGAATTTCATATCCTTATATGCATCCCTTGTTTCTTGGCTCAATTCTTCCCGTGCCTTTTTACGGGCTTCCCTTGCCTACACAAAGAATGCAGTAAACATGTATGAGAGTCTGAGATACATAAATAACAAGAAACTTATTATACTGGACTTGTTTAGAAAGTACCTCACGGTTAGCTTTTTTAGCTTCACGAACTTTCTCCTTCACATAGTTCTGAGGTAGAAACAGTGGTTAGGTAGAGACTATAAGATAGGAAAACGAATACTGAAAGATTGGAGATATAAGAAATATGCACAATCATCAGTAATAATCCACCTTAAAGGGCTCCTTTTGATCTGCAGGCAACTCCTCCGCCGCAATCAGATTATCAGTGAACTCCTGATAATTTGTTATAGAACTTCATTAACAGTATTTCATACATGATCTACTTGAAGAAGCTATGTATGCAAGTTAAAAAAATAATTGAATCAGTTATGTAACATGAAACATAACTGATTAACGTGATATGCAAGAGTACCTCTAGCTCATCAAGTTCCCAATCATACTCGCAGAAAACCTTGAGGTGGAGGAGAAGTTAAGTTAGGTTTGCATTCAATTAATCTATCATTTTTTCTAAATTCAGTACAAACAGCCTATACACTTTGACACAAAATCAAGATCGGCTTATTTTTAATGAGTTTGATAAAATAGCAGTTACAGACATACCGGCTTTGGATCAATAGGAAATAAAAGGTCAACCACTGTGCTTTGCTCTAGTTCATCTTCCTTAAGGGGATCGTAGAAATCTGTGAAAAAGGTGAGGGGATATGTAAGGAAATAATTCACAATTGTCTATACAATGGTAAGGAAGTCAGTGCTCACAAAATATGCTAAAGTAATGCACATAAGTGGCTCAACTGTGCTTCGTAAACTCAGTCTTTACAAAGAATCTAATGTTCTTGAAGACCTCATAACAATAAATCATCACAATTATTCATGCAATAGGACCCCATAAGGTACACCATTAAGCAAGAAAGGACTATATAAGCTATGTAGAGAAACTCTTATATAGATAATTAGATAAATATAATCAAATATCAGATCGACGCAAGAAAAGTGCTAGAAGTTTTGGTATTCATGCACAATGTTTATGACAAAATAACTTTAGCAGCACATCGTACTAGCAGGAAAGAAAAATATTGATTGCAAATTGGAGACCAAAAAGGATAAATCATTATTACAATTTTTATCTTCTCATCTAAACGTGTTGCAGTTATGGAAACCAGGGTTAAACTGTCAACAAACCTATGACCAATAGTAACCAGTACTTAATAATTAGTAGTAACCAAAAGTGAACATTATTGCACTCAGTTACGACTGGAGAATTTTAAAAATCAGCTAACCAGCAGGAAGTTAAACCACCAGTTTTACAGCTTGAACTTTCGTATTTTTGAAAAGTTTAGGTTTTACAAGTCTTAAGTATATAATGATAACTTATGTTTTGAAAGATTGTGACATATAAGATGAACTATACCTATCAAATTTCAATGTTATACATTAATTTTTCCAAATACCAACTTTTTTCACTCATTTTGAGCTCAAAATCAGCAAATACATGAATAGCATAATCTCTGTATGAAACAAAAATCCTATAAGAAAATATTAAAATATATACTGTGAAAGTAAACAAGTGAACCGCCAGAAAAAGAATTTCAATACTGTTAAGATGGCCAGTTATTATTAGCCCCTCATGGATTTCGTAACTGTCAAATAATAATTGCTGAACATACATATTACTAACATATTATCTACTGAATATTATCTACAAAATTAAAATTCACATACATAACCAGAATCCCATTCCATACTTCTAAATCATCACAGACATGAAGAGAAAAGGAACCAGAGGCACTCAACAAATTCACATTATTATAATCATGATGATAACTCTATGCTCTGATAGGCGGTAACAAGGATTTCAGATCAAGCGGTTCACAGAAAGGCTTGAAAAATGCAAATATTTCACAAGAAGAACTTTTGTACTTCTGAAAGTCAATCATATAAAGCATTCCTTAAGACCCAAAAATTGCAAGAATTAGTGTACAATAATGAATGAAGCAATAGAAATCCTTTAGAAAATAAAATATTATCATATTAACTCACAAGGTAAGCAGTACTCAAACTTCTTTACACGCTCAATCTTCAGATGTCTTAAACCAGCCCTGCAAGAAGCAACTCTCAGACATTAGAGTTATACGATCGATGAGGGTACTGTCCTCTCCAACCTTGCTTTCTCATTAATTACGCAATAATAAATCGCTTAACCGATTTGTATATGAAATTTCCTTACACTGAAAGGAAAACAAAACAAGAGCAAAGCCAAATACTTCTTGGTGGTATTAATCATTTCAACATAAGGAATATAAATTAATTAACAAGAAAAGTTCGCAAGTTTTCCTAACCCTTACCATTTCCATCATAAAATTTTGACACTTATTTCAACTTACAAGTGTCCAAAAAGTATTCAAAACATAAAAGTGACTATTGATGAAACACTTGGTGCTTTAAAGAGAAAATACAGCAGTTGAGCCAATTTTGCTGTTACAGTATCCATGTTCCTTAATAGAAGTTAAATGATTATAAACTATACTGTAAAAAATATTGCACTAGTCAGCACCAGTAAACATGATGGATGGTGAAGGTAAGTAAAAATCTGATATTCAAACCGAATACGCCAAATGATGTCAGTATAAGAAAATGAAAGTGGATTATGTAGCAAAAGAGGCAGGCAGCAAAAGATGATAATCTTAAACTGCCAAGTCATAATTAAAAAACTTATGTTGATACAAACGCAAAACAAACAACATAACCAGATGCACAAATCCTTCACCATAAAAAATTACAGATATTCATGAAATCCAAAAAAATAGCAGGCGAAAGTAGGCGCACATTACCTCCTTTGGTTACAGCTCAAGATGAAAATCTGAGAGTTTTTAAGTTTTTCAACTTGAGATTCCCTATGAGTAAATGCAATGGAAAAGTTGTCAACAATTTGGCAGAGAGAAGCAGCAGGAGAAAAACCAAAGAAAAAATTGATACCTTTTCTCAAGAGGTATATAAGGGACCCAATCCATTTTCATCTGCTTCATGGGCACTATTTCTTCAGTCTCCCTCTGGACTGATTTGATACCAATTTTGTCAGATGGGGGAAAAGGTGATACCACCTGTTCATTCAAAAAAATATCCATGAATCAGTAAAAATTCACAGTAATTAGCGAGCAGATAACAGGGGGCTCAAGAAGACAATACATAACAATCATATTTATATTTATGTCATTGCATACCATCCATTTAAGATTTGTGAATGCATCACATATCCTAACATCCACCATGAATGAAGGGAGATGGCACAAAGACATATGCAGAAGAACCATTCACTAGTTGCATTTTTAAGATCATTCACATAAAAATATAAATAATTTCACAAATTTAGATTCAAGGAATTTTATGATAACTAGACATGATGCTACTGCTACAGTTAAGATATAATTAGAGGAGTGAACAAAGATATTTGGGAGGGAATGCACAAGTAGTAGTGAACTGGAATTGATATCTAAGGATGCATTATTGCAAAGAAGTGTGCAAGAGCAGAAATAATCTAGCATTACATAGTTTGTGTCGGAAGTAGATCATTTCCAAGAATATAATTGATTCACTAACATCCAACTTAAATGGTTGTGAATCAGTAAAACAATACAAGCAACTGAGCAAAATGCAAAACACATAAAATTAAAATGTCAAGAGAAAAGTATCGGGCCTTACAGCAACCACAACAGGTATCATTATAACTTTGGATTGATCTTTGAAAGGAACCAATTGAGCTGCAAAGATAAATAGTAGCATTAAGAAATAGTAGCAAGAGAAATTTATGATCCCAAAATACTAAGAACCCATAGAAAAAATTAACTAGTATCATCATGGTAAACCTCCATATTTTCAGGATTGACTAGATTTATTTGTAAGATTAGTTTTAGTCACCAAAAAATCGGAAGATCTATATTCTTAGGGCTACTTACGCTCTGTACAGCCGAAGAGGTAGACCTTCTTATCATGTAACTCTCCACCTTCTTCAAGAGCTTCCTGCCACATCAATAGAATTAAAGTCAAACTTATTCCATAACTTGCTCAGCTCTGGTTATAACATTTGCACTCAATGCTTTTAACTTTTTTCACGAGAGAGAGAGAGAGAGAGAGATCTTATAAGGACCAAATCAGTAAAAACCTTCACATGTTATCAAATGAGAATGTAAGAGTTATTGGCTACTCACTTCCAAATTAGTGAAGTTCCACTTGTACTCATACACCATGTCCAACTGATCCCACTGTCAATTAAAATTACATATAACAAAAGAAATCAAATCGACTATAATCAGAAATCAGAAAGAGGAACAATAGCTAACTAGCTGGAAATCATAATCTTACCTCTGTGCCTACCGGAAAAACCTGCTGCCAGAGATCCTCCTGCACAACACAGTAGCACATACAATCAGCAACCAATGCAAAGCCATGTACATTTATCTACCGCTTATTTACACAAATTACAGATTAGTATAAGAACTTCAGAAGCTAGGTCACATTAAAATAAGCAACATCATACACATTATACATCCTGACAGAGAAGTAGATAAACGATCTGTTGCTAGAAGCACATTTGAAATCCAAATTCCAACGTTTAACACAACATACACAAGTAAAATTACCTAGAATAAATTCGGAATCCTAAGCAGAAACTGTAAACGTACCAAATTGCGCTTCTCAGCGAAATACTCAGTCTCTGTTTCCGGCTTAACAACCTTAGCTCGCTTCCGGCCGGCCTTTCCAGCTGCGCCTCTGCTCGGATCCAGCTCAGCATTGCGGCTGGGGCCCTCCGAGTTGGTTTCTTCAGCTGGCGATTGGCTCGCCTCGTTTTTCTGATCCTCTTCAGGCTTCGCCTTAGCCTTGCGCTTGGTTCCCTTCCTCATCGCCTCTGTAGAGAGAGAGAGTGTGAGCGGGAGATGGATGGAGAGCGCTAGGGTTTTCGAAGAGAGGTGCCGAAATTTGAATTTGAGGGATGTGAAATTGGATGGCGGAAAATGGTGGAATGAATGAAAATGCGTACAGCATTTATATGAGCGGTTTCAGCTTACCATTTACGCGCGTGAGAATTACGCGACTACTGTAGGATTCAATTTTTTCAAATTTAATATTTTTGGTATAAATGTTAATTAGGACTTATTATTGTGATTTTCGAATTTATTTTACAACGTATGGTAGTATTAAAATGGTCAAATTGTTATTGCGTTCAGATACTAAAGATTATGCGATAGTTCATCCGCTTCATTAGATCTCATTCTTTTTCAAAAGATAAATAGAGTATTATAGTAATAACATGAAATTATAAATAAGGCAACAAAATAACCCGTTTGACTATTTCAAATTATCAACACATCGATGTAAAAAAATTGCGAGGTGAAATAATCAACTTGAAAAATGTATGAATTTAAAATATATATAAAACAATTTTTTAGATATTATAGCTATGATGTAACTTGCTAGTACGTAACATACATTGTTAAAAACAAATCATTCAATATTATATTTCATATTTAATTGTAGTTCCTCGATGAAATTAGAAATTAGATTGTGAGTGCAGATTTTATTACATGGTAATAATCTAGAATAAATAATGAGAAAAAAATGAAAGAAGATTTTGGAGATTTAGATTTGTCTAATTAATGGTTCCAATATCTGAGTTGGATAAAAATCAGGATGCAATTGAAATATGCACTACTTTGTTATTTTCTGCCTTTCCATGATTATTAAAAATAACGGTGACGGATTTAGGGGGCTTTAATTGTGTCTTTTACAATCGAGTCGGAAGTTTTTTTTACTACTATTTTATTACCTCTGTCCCCGAAAATTTGATACACTTCACTTTTACCATTTTTAGTAGTGGACTCCATATTCCACTAACTCATTCCTACTCACATTTTATTATAAAACTAATACTTTAAAAGTAGGACTCATAAGTCACATCCCACCAACTTTTTCAACTCACTTTCCATTACATTTCTTAAAACTCGTGTTGGATCAAAGTGTAATAAATTTTGGGGGATGGAGGTAGTATTAAATAAATTGTACTCCACAGATTACTAAATTGATAATGCATGTACTGTCGTAGATGTATCTATCAATAAATTTGGGGTGATTCAAAGGCACTTAATTTTGGCATTCGGAGATTTACCAGCAGAATTTCGCCCTTTATTTGTAACTAGTGTTAACACATGTGCTATGCACAGGACAAAAGATTTTTAAATAATGAAGATACATTAACTTAAAATAAAGAATATAGAGTATATAAGTATCAAAATATATCTAGAAATAAGAACTAATTAAAATAAGTATTTGTAATATTATAAATAATTAAAAATATTATAAACAACAACATAAAGATATTTGTACTCCTCTCAACCCACTCTCAATAAAATATTTCATATTTTAGCAGATTATTGTATAGTACTATTTTAATATTTAATATAAGTGTAGTATTATAAAATAAAAGACATAACAAAAGAGGAGATGTGTGGATGAAATAGAATAAGAAATACAAATAAATGAAAATCACAATTAACAAATGCATTTTCATCAAAATTAAATTCAATATTACTGATGCACTTTTTATTAGCACTAAATAAACCTGCAAGTATACAGAGTATATATAGTATAGCTAAAGGTTAGTACCGTATATCGAACACGGGGAAGACTAACACAAAGTGTCTATCCTCTACTGAGACTCAATTACTATTTGGAAAAACATTTTGGTTTTGAAAACTTTTGAAAAACGGAAAACAATAGAAAACATAGATCAACTAAGAACAGATAAATCAAGAGAAAGACAATAGAGATAAGGGAATCCCAGGGATGTGTGTTCACAGTTATGGTTATACAAAATTCCAACTACAATACCCTAGCACAGTTATTACTTTGATAGAACAAGTCACCTAGGTTATGCTCATGCGAAACAAACGTTGATTACAAGATTAGGGTTGTCAATCCTAACACGTAACTCCAAAAAGCTCCTAAGACCCTTAAAAAGTCCTCACTCTCAATTAACAGTGTCGTTTTAAAGGAAGCTAACTGTAGTGTCTACTAAGTGGATCTAACTCGCTAGAACTCTGTCACAGTTATGAAGCAAGTTATATTAAATCATACACGATTGTGTCACTCAATCATGCAGCATCAAAATTACTTAGGGAAGAAACAAAGTAAAAACAAAACGGATATTAAATAGAAAACGGAACTTGTATAACCAAAGTCGTTACTAACACATCCCTAGAATCCTATGAGTTTAGTTACACATAATTGAATAAGCTAAAAACATAGATTGAAGGGAAGTCAATTTGAACATAAAACTAAAGCAAATAAAACCCGTGGGTTGAATCCTTGTCGTTCTTGATGTTCTTGAAATCCTTCTCCAACTCCTTGCACCAATGAAGTACTCTAGGTCTTGATCTCTATGAATTATTTTGCAAGTAGAAGTTCTCTCTTTTTGATGAAGCTTGAGGCCTTATTTATAGGGAAAAGCCATGCCTTGTTGTAGAAGGAAAAAAATCCCCAAAATATGGTAAACCTGGGTACAAATCTAAGGCTTCTCGGATTCGCCGCCTTTTTTCCGGCGGGCCGCCGCACCTTGGCTGGCGGTTGCCGCGTTGGATTCCAGAGAGTTTGTTCCCTCGGCGGCGGACCGCCGCACATCTTCCGGCGGTCGCCGGGCGAGACTTCTCTTCCAAGCACATTTTTCCGAGGCGGACCGCTGCGTTGATCTGCCCGCCGGGCGCCGGTGGTCGCCGCACACGTCCGCGGCGGTCGCCGGTCGCCGTCTGACTCCAGATTCCCAAACTTGGCGTTTTGGCTCCCTTTTTCGGCTCAATTATGCACATTTCTCACAAAACACGTCAAAATACCAAAATAGACAAAATATCCAAATAATGGACGTGTAGAGTGACTTTGATATCAAAAACGGACCAAATAATGACCTTAAAATAGTGCAAAATCCGAGCGTATCAACTCCCCCAAACTTACATTTTTGTTTGTCCTCAAACAAAACAATAAAGACACAAGAATAGACGCACGGAATGCATAAGGACTAGACGTTATAATTGCCTCAAAAGATGAAAGAATAGATTAAGCATGTATTAATGCAATCAAATCAAGCAAGGCTTATTAGTGCACTTTCATTACTAACTCGTGGAACACCTTGAATTCAAGCCCTCGCATGTGGCAAACTTCCAAAGATGGGAAGTGTTCTCTCACTCTCAAAGTGTATAAGGATAATGTGTACATAAGCACTCAAATCATGCATCATGCAAAGTTTACCATAGGTTTGCTCAAAGTCTACTCCCTCCTCTACTAAATGTGATTAAGCTTCAAAAGTCTGAAAGGTCTTTATCTTTGGTTGTAATGTAGGCTCTTTGGTAGGTGAGGAATATTTGGCTAAAAAGTGACTAAAAATAAAATATCCCAAGTAGAGTAAATGTAACTCTACTTTTCTAAACCCAAGACACTTTTAACACTTTATTTATTTCTCCTTCAACTCACTTTCCAATCCTTTGATTTTCTTTTCTTTTCACAACCTTTCACACATTTTTTTTCTTTTTCCTTCTTACACATCATTTTTTTTTTCTAAGATCAAGCACATATTTAGAATTTTTCTCAATTTCACAACTTGTACTTTCTTTATACTAGTATCACACCTGTGCGATGCACAGATTAACAAATTTTCAAACATTAATTTTAAATTTTAGTTAATTAAATGAAATTAAAAACAATATCGTTATATAAAAATTGTAAATAAATAACTATGAATTATACAACTAAAATATACCATAAACTCAAAGTTATTCATAACAAATTATCAAAATTTGGAGAGCTCTGATCCATCATCCATAATTGGGGACATTTAAAACACCATTTGATTAAACTCTAAGAATAAAAAATGAATCCACTTACATCACTTTTGATAAAATTTCAATTATAATAGTTACAACATTAATTTAATGCTCAAAGAAATGTAATAGAATAAATAAAAATACCATATTAGAATCAATCGAAACATACAACGATTATAAACCTAAATCAATATATTAACATAGTACAACATAAATAAACCAAACACTCAAACCATTCATTCTCACTCCAAATAAACCCTAGAGAAGAATCTAGTATCTCTATCAGAATCATAAAAAAAATTGGCCAATGGTGAATGAGAAATATAAACACAAAACTTCAGCACAAACACAACTCATCTTCCTTCCGATTTCTACTTATCACCATTATACATAATCAATTTTAGCCGGAAAACATCAAACAGATTCTCTACCACGGACAATATAACCTCCAACGTCATACATCAGAATTTTATCAAAAGTGACGACATTCTCTCTCCTTATAGATTCTGCATCCATGTATTCACAATACTTGCGGCATTTCTATTGTAATATCACATATTTATAGCAAAAAATGTAAAGATAGATTGACTTAAATTTATACAAAATTATTATTAGTACAATTCTCTACATTATATACTATCTAATTTAACAGGAACAATTATTGCTCCGTTCCGTTTCTTCATTGGCCAATTTAAACGGCTTTTTGCATTTAAGTTTGTTGGGATTATAGCCCTAAATTTTGGCACCACACGTTTTATAATCATGGTGCCATTGATTCCATGGTTGAATCACATGCTTAGTATTAACCCTAAACCCTAAATATTTTCAAACTATATTCATGCACATTTATAATCATTGACTGTTACTTTGCATTTTATACATGCAAAAATTTATAATGATTGACCGTCCCTTTAAACTAACGTATTCACAAATTATGTTATACTCCTATTTCATACGATAAATATTCAAAATCTACCCTAAAACTCTTAAATATTCAATATGATGGCCAAAACTCGCCTTTTATATATGTATAGATGTATGACTTAATTGCTCTAGCACATTATTATGTTAATTTGGGGCTATAAGGTTTATTCTGAAGTATATTCCTGCTTCATATTATCATAATTGGTACTACTATTCTTCCGCAGTAACATTTATCTTAATAATTTTTATTAACTAATAGTAGTATATATATTTCATTATTTGAATATATTTTTATTATTATAATGTGCGCACGTGAAAATAAATGGTGGAGTTAGGCCCTAAGGATGCACTACAAAAAGATGATATTCATTGAGCATTTTGGTGTTCGGTAAAAAGTGAGAGTGCTTAGTAAAGTGAGAGATGACGAGCATCTAGTGTGCTTGGTATTTGCCTCGTCGAATTTTTTTTGAATACTTTCCCAATATAACACTTCGAATTTCCAAGTAATGGAATGTGCTTAGGTCACTGGTTAACGATAGGAAGCATATCCAAGTAAACCCCTCCCCCCAATTAGCCGAGCACCTTTAAGTGCTCATAATTATGAAATACCAAGCACAATCGGGTGCTTAGAAACTTTGGTGCTAAGATGACTAGGTTATTCCGAGCACTGAAGTACTTAGAATTCTGATCTTTTTAAAATTATCTTTTACTATTTTTTTATTTTCTGAAATCGTATATTTCAATTTATTATATTTTTCTAAATTATTTTAAATGGATAAATAAAGTAAATAAAATTTAAGTTAAAATAAATTAAATAAAATTGTTTTTACAATTCGTGGCCATCTGTTTGTACCCACACATCGTGCAGACGTGCACCAATATACTGATAGTAGTAAATCAAAATACATGCACACTAAGTCTAAACACTCTCTTGTAAGAGACAACTTAATTATTTACTGCAAATTTTGAAGTGCCTACTAAAAAAAGGCTCGTATATATCATATGCACACTAAACAGTGTCGTGAAGATCACTATCTTCGCCATCATTATATTAGAGTCTATGCCCGGTCAATGAATCTTGACCAATTATAATTTCAACGAGATATTTAATTTTGTTAAATTAAATAATATAGTGTTGATCTACGTTCGGAGTAGATGACCGTGGTATATTTATTTTCTCAAATCCGATTCCCGGTGAGTGAGAAATAATGATTAAAGTTGTGCAAAATTGCAAACTTAATGAGCTATGAGAGAAGCTTAGGAAATAATTAAGAGAGTTAATTATCCCACATTGGAAGTTACAACCTTATTAAACTATTATTTAATAAGAATGATTATTACATGTAATAATTATAGTGGACTAAGATGGGTTGTAAGAGCCCACACGCGCGCGCCGCGTGCCGCGAGCCCGTGCCCTTGTTCTTGGACTTGGATCTTGGCAATTGGCAATTGGGTGGTCTTTGGGCTGTTCTTTGGGCCTGGTCGTGGGCACAACGTGGCTGACACGTGATAGTCCACGTCGTGAACGAATCTAGAGTGTTCTAGACTCAACCTCTCTAGCTCTGAGCGTGTAACGGCTCGTAACGCCCGAACGTTACAGCTCGTAACCGACGACCGTTACGGTCTGGCATTGATGACAGCCATCAAGGCTGCGTTGACCCCTACTTGGACTTGGATCTTGGCAATTGGCAATTGGGTGGTCTTTGGGCTGTTCTTTGGGCCTGGTCGTGGGCACAACGTGGCTGACACGTGATAGTGCACGTCGTGAACGATTCTAGAAGCTTCTAGACTCAACCTCTCTAGCTTTGAGCGTGTAACGGCTCGTAACGGCCGAACGTTACAGCTCGTAACCGACGACCGTTACGGTCTGGCATTGATGACAGCCATCAAAGCTGCGTTGACCCATACAGTGGACTGAGCCTATAAATAGGCTAGCCATTCTAGCATTCTCTCAGAAAACTAGAATCCACTCTGCATCATACACTCTCTCCTCCTCCCTCTGCATTGTTCTTCTGTCGAAGCTCTGCCCTCTCCTCCATCCAGTTCGCCAGAGCTCTGTTGATAGCGGTGCTGCTTCACCAGAGACGCAGCCGTTTTATCTTTGGGGACGAAACGCCAATCCGAAGAGCACTACCGGGGCGTATCTCGTCTTGCGGAAAGAGGCCTCCTCGACTCGGCTATTTCTTTTCAGTTTATTTGTTTCGAATCTTCTTTGTAATTTCGATTCAATTATCTCTTTGTATTCCTTCTTGTAAGTTCAGAAACCAACACATTATATATTTTTAGGATGCGTTTAAATATAACTAACAAAATAATTTGACTTAATTATATAGTACTTTGGTTGGCATAATTAGGTTCGTAATAAATAATTCAGTATGCATCCTACTCACTCAATCAAATGATTGTCCTATCGCACATAATTAGGTTCGTAATAAATAATTTAGTATACATCCTACTCACTCAATCGAATGATTATTATGTGCTTGCATTATAATTCGAATAAAAATGCAAAAAAAAAAAGTACTGGAATTGAACTAGGTGGAGACGTGTGAACACAAGCCCCATCAAATACAAATTACTCCATAAGTTTATAACATAAGTTCAACCACTTGAGCCAACCGAATAGCAAAGTAGCAACGCATGAAAAGATGCGCTTCCCGTAGTGCATGCACGAAGGGCGCGACGCAATGGAGTTAGAGGCGGCTAAGCATTCTTTGTAGGGTGAAATAAATGGAAATTTTGGTCAGAAATTGAAAAATTAAACCATCAAATAATTACACGGCCACAAATATCTATTACAGTTTATTATTAGAACTACTATTTTTTATTTTAGAGCATTCCACCACGTGCTATATAAACTATCAATAATAACACCAAATAAATATCACTATTTATGCAAACGACAAGTGGGCACAGCCACGAGAGGCTTAGCTCTAGCAGTAACCAAACCAAAGTTCTCAGCCATGTCAACTTCACTCGCCTTCATCCCATCTGGAAGCTCCCATTCAAAGCAATGCACCAACTGCGCCAGCACCAATTTCACCACCGTCAGTCCTAACTGCAACCCGGGGCAGCCCCGCCTACCCGATCCAAACGGTAGCAGCTCAAAATGGCGGCCTCTCAGGTCTATCTCGCTGCCAACAAACCTCTCTGGTGTAAAAGAGTCTGGGTTAGCCCAAACATCCGGATCCCTCCCAATAGCCCACACGTTCACGATAACTCTTGATTTTTTGGGTATGTAGAAGCCCTGGAGCTCACAGTCTTCCATGGATTCGTGAGGAATTAAGAGGGGCGCCACGGGATGGAGGCGCATGGCCTCCTTGACCACGCAGTCCAAGTATTCGAGTTTGTCGAGATGTGATTCCTCAACCATTTGATCCAATCCCACCACTGACTCCACTTCTTCCTGGAGTTTCTTCATTACTGCTGGATGTTTCATCAGTTCTGACATTGCCCACTCCAGTGCTGTTGATGAGGTATCCATCCCCGCTATGATCATATCCTTGCCAAAAAAATATTAAATGTGGATATTTAGTTTCTCGATATAACTCAGA
The DNA here is from genome assembly GCF_029641045.1 of Salvia hispanica. Taxonomy (NCBI): domain Eukaryota; kingdom Viridiplantae; phylum Streptophyta; class Magnoliopsida; order Lamiales; family Lamiaceae; genus Salvia; species Salvia hispanica. Next base: position 16,281,773 of record NC_142694.1, read on the forward strand.
CTATAAAAATAACAACTATTTTCATTTTTGAACGACGAAAGGAGGTCCTGTTTAAAGGAAGTGAAGATTATTACGAGGAGAACGGCCTTGACATGGCGGCGGTCGAATTCGAATCCTGCTTGCCCGGATTCCATAATCTCCATCATTGTATCAACAATGTCGGCAGCCGGCTTCTTATGCTTCGTCTTCACATGATCATCGATTATTTCTTCCAAAATCCCATCAAAAATCTTGCTCAACCGCCTCATCTGGCCGTGTAATCCCTGGAGATTAAGCACACCAATATACGGAAAATAGTCAGCCAGATTGAACTTTCCGACAATCTCCATAGACTCTCTGATCACATCTTTGAACCCTTCGTCCTCCATAGTCGAATATTTCTTCCCAAACACCATCAAGAAGTTCATGTCGCCGTTGAGCTCAGCAACCCGGGTGCTGATATCGACCGCTTCCCGCCTCTCAGCAGCCCGTTTGAGAGAAGTAACGAGCAGCCCGACCTCAGCCCGTCTCATGTGCTGGAACTGGCTGATCTTCACGTTGCTCAGCAGCTTCAAGGTGCATAGTTTTCGCATGTCGCGCCAGAACGGGCCGTACGGCCCGAAAGCTAAGTCTCTCTGGTCGTAGGATACGTAGATGGCGGCCTCGTTGGCAGGCCGGCTGGCGAAGACGAGATCGTGAGTCTTGAGAACGAGCTCGGCTGCAGCAGGAGACGAGACTACGACGGTTGGCACGAAGCCGAAGCGCAAGGCCATGATCGGGCCGTGTTTTCGGGCTAGGCGGCGCAAATCATGGTGAGGGTTCTTCCCCAGCAGGTGGAGATGGCCTAATATGGGAAGGCCTTTCGGGCCGGGAGGCAGTTTCTTCTTGATTATCGGCCCGACTAGTTGTTGAAGGAAATAGATAAACACAATAGCTGATAAAACAAGCCAAATCACGGCCATTCTTCAACTCAATTTCAACTTTGCTTTTTTTTTTTTTTTTTTCTTGGTGAATGAATCTAGATTGTTTGTGCATGAGTCGGTATGAGAATGAAGAAGTATATATATACACATATAATTAACGTGTGTGTTTATAGTACTATTTACTTCATGGATGGTCCACACATGTGATATATCATTGATTGGAAGTAAAGGGCAAAGTTGGTTATACGTTCATTCAATTTTATAGCTAAAGATGAGACAATTGTGGTGAGGAATTTACTACGCCAATGAAGATAAGTCGATTGGATAGATATGGGCTCAAGTGGCATGAAATCATTATCCAATTATAATGGTTGTAACTAGTGGCGAAACAAGAAGTTTGACATTGGAATTAATAATTACTGAGTATTTTTCGGTAGTAGTGTCACCAGTGTTAGTGTTGTTAGGGGCGTGGAATGACTTGGGGCAATGAGGTAAAAATTCGGGGCATGGGGTGATGGGGTGGGCGACCCACGAATCGGGTGCACTAGCACGTTTAGTTACTAGTTTTTCTGCCTTGTACGATGGAATACAGAGGAAATGGAATAAAATTGTAAACGATTGCCAAAAAAATGTAATTTCATTTTTATTTTCATTCCATTTCGTCTTGTTTCTACTCCATCATACCAAGAATGACATAAGTATATAGTGGAGTGTGGGATTAATACCACTTACTCAAAAAAAAACTTTATACCATTGGCATGTCGAAATAGCAAATGATGAGACATTATTTTGTGGACGGAGGAAGTACCACACTGATGATGTTTCAGATGGTTACACATACGATATACTACCTTTAACCTTTAAAATGACAACATTTGAAACGACACAGATTTTAATGCACAATTTATAAAATAAGAGAGGGGAGTGAAAAGGTAGTAGAAGTAATACTGGTGGATTGTATAGTCACATTATTAAACCACAGTAGTATTTATTTATATGCAGGATTAGTTGAAAATATTAAATTGTTAATTCTAATGCTACGTATATGTTAATAAAATGATATGTATAAATAATAATAGAAGTATATATGTTGTTTAAAATTTTTCTAAAAAAAAATTGTAGTATCATTTTAAGGGACAAACGATAAAATATAAATAGTTGCTATCTATAGTATTGTTTATACGGTGTGTATATAGCAAATGTGTAACCACACATGTTCACTGAATTTAGCTAAGAGCATCCGCAGCGGTAGGGAAAACCGCGTCCGTCCGTCCGTGCCAGCGGTAAGGACGAGCTCGTCTGCCGCTGCGAGTCGTCCGTCTGTGCCAGCCAGGGGCGAAGCCAGAAAATTGTACGAGAGGGGGCAAAAATCTAAATATATATAAATAAATATAAAACGATAAAGATAATAAAATTATACTTCATCCGTCCCAGTTAAGTTGAGTCACTTCTTTTCTGCACTATTTTAAGAAAAATTGTGTTAGGTGAATTAAGTAAATGGAGAATAAAGTGGAAAATGAAAAAGGTAGAGAGATGAAGAGAGAAAAAAGTTAATAGAGAGTAAAGTAGATGTGGAAAAATGTGTTGACTTTTACTAAAAAGGGAAATGACTCTATTACTATGGAACGTACCAAAATGAGTCTATTACTATCGAAGGAGGAAGTATTAATTAAAGTAAATATTTGACTTTTCATTTTTTTTCAAATGGGGCAGCAAAGGTATTTCAAATAAAATATTACAGGGGCAAAGTTATTAATAATACACATATTATAATAATATATTGTATATATCTATGTATAAATGAAAAGTAGAGGTGGGCAACTGCCCCTTGTGTATATAGAGTAGATCCGCCCTTGGTGCCAGCGGCACAGCGCTGCTCTTAGTTAAGAGCACGTCCGTGCCGCTGAGCACCCTTATGTGGCGTGTTCTTATTGGCCAACGGCATAGCCGTCGGCATATTCAATTTTTTATTTTATTTTTCTAAAAATTTGAAATTAGTTTTAAAAAACAAAAAAAATTAAAAGTGGGTAGAAAACGGATATATTTTTGGAAAGTGGGAAAATATATTTTTATTTATTTAAAAATTTAATTTTTTTCCCCAAAATTCACATTTTCATCTAAAAATACCCCCACTTCAACACAAAAAAATCACATTCTCATCTATTCTATCATCTACATTCTCTCATCTTTTTTCTCATATTCTCTCATCTAAATTCCCACCACACTACACTACACAATGTCCGGCTCCGACGATCACCCCTCCGGCAATCGCGGTTGGAACCACGATTGGTTCAACTCTGACTCATTCCCTAGTCCGGAAATGCAATTTACGGCCCCTCCTCAAACACAAGGTTCGCAAGTTGCGGGTGGCTACCGTCCTTACCCGGTGGACGACCAAAATGCCTCCGGGTTCGGGTGGACACCCGAACCCGAATCGGGAGGGAGCAACAACTCTACTCCTGCTCCTACTTCTATTCTTACTCCTACTCCTCCTACTCGTGGCACCCGCACCCCGTACACTCCGGGTGAGATGATGGCGATATTCAAAGCCTACTTGGCAGTCTCCGAAGATCCGGACGTTGGCACAAACCAAACCGGGGATACGTATTGGTGGCACATCACTCGTCTTTACAATGAAACCCGACCGGAGGGAACCATTTATCGCAATGATAGTATGGTGCGCAATTGCATTTTCAGATGCAACGAGACAATCGGTAAGTTCCAGGGATACTTCCAACAGGAAGAGCGGGCGGCGAGGAGCGGCAAGAGCGAGCTCGACAACATCAGTGCCGCCTTGGCGACCTACCAAAGCTTGGAGTCCAAAGCGTTCAAGTACCTCGTTTGTTGGCAGGAGGGGCGCCTTCATCCGAAGTATAGGGGCGGCGTAGTAGCCTCCTCCAGCTCCTCCAGCAAACGATCGAGGTCGGTAGCCCTATCCGACAGCGCCTCCAATGGTGTGGCTACCCAGCTTGCCGGAACTAACTTGGGTAGCCCCGACGCTGGCCCGAGCAGTTCCCGCCGGCCGCAAGGAAGGAAGAAGGCGACGGCCACCCGCCGTCGCGCCCCGACTCCATCCGCCCCCGCCCCCGCTCCTGCTCCCGCTCCCTTTGTGCCTCCTCCACCCCCGAACAACACGTTGTGGACCCTCTTGGGTCAATTCTATTTGAACGATACGTCTAAGATGACTCCGAAGCAACTTGCAACACATGAGCAAATGATTCGGGGTCTCAAGAGGCAATTGGGGATAGAGGACTAGTCTTCCACGTGTGTAATTTTTAATTTGTAGGATTTTAATTATGTATTTTTTTTTATTTTCTAGGATTTTAACTATATATTTTTATTTTTTAAGATTTTAATTATATAATTTTTATTTTTTAGGATTTTAATTATGTAATTTTTTATTTTTTAATATATTTTTATAATGTAGAAATATTTTTAGTAATTGAAGTATTTTAAATTGAATAATAGAATGGTGAGACCCTTGAGCTTGTCTTTAGTTAAGAGCATGGGTGTGAGTGTTGTGCTCTTAGCTAAAAATAAGGATTAAAAGTGAGTCTAGGCCCACTTCTATGCTCTTAGCTAAGAGTACGGATGAGAATGCTCCTAAAGATGAGACCATTACAATTTAGTGACCGGATGCAAATAGATAAACACAACCTGTGATAAAACTAGCCGAATCAAGGCCATTTTTCATCTTACTTTGAACTTTGCTTTCTTTTTTTTCTTTTTTTTTTTCTTTTCTTTTTTTTTCTTCTTATTTTGTTTAGTAGTGACTCTTTGTTTAATTTACGTGTGGAAATAGATTATACAAACAAAAACGTGCGTGGGTAAACAGACTTCAGCTACTCTATATTATTCTCGGTGAATAAATTATTTACTATTTAGATCAATATATTGGAGATATTTGTCCACACACGTAACATATTGTTTATATGTACGCGGCACATTCAATTAATTTAGAGAGAATGAGTGAAGGGGGTTGCATGCAAATTCCAATTTGAAGTACTTGGGACTTGAATGCTAGAATGTTTTAGGATTTAATTTGCTTTACATACAATTACATGTGTTCTAGATTTGTAAGATTACAAGCATGAATTTATGTTTTCTTTGAATTATTTCTCATAGTTCTTGGCAGTTTAGGGACCGGATCTTCCTTGAGCCATTACCCATCAAAAGCAATCTATAGAATTGATCAAATTTCATTCTAGTAAATATTTTTTAATGTGTTTTTATATGAATGTATCCGAATATTTTCGATTTTACGTTTAAACATTCAATTGAGTAGTTACAATATATTTTTAGGGTAAGATAACTTCCACAAAAATGGATGAGGTTTTCTATTCTGTCTCTTTAATTTAAATTTTATGTTATTATTATTATTATTATTATTATTATTATTATTATTATTATTATTATTATTATTATTCACATTTAAAAATATTGATCATTTATATACAAGTTGTTCCTTTAATTACAAAAAATCAGTCATTGTTGTCATTTCTCATAGTTATGATCACATGCTAATAATAACACCAAATTTCAATACTTACACAAACGACAACTGGGCACAGCCATGAGAGGCTTAGCTCTAGCAGTAGTTAAACCAAAATTTTCAGTCATGTCCACTTCAATTGCCTTCATTCCATGGGGAAGCTCCCAATCAAAGCAATGCACCAACTGCGCGAGCACCAGTTTCACCACCGTCAGCCCTAACTGCAACCCGGGGCAGCCCCGCCTACCCGCACCAAACGGTAACAGTTCGAAATGGTGGCCTCTCAGGTCTATCTCGCTACCAATGAACCTCTCTGGTAGAAAACAGTCCGGGTCAGCCCAAACATCAGGATCCCTCCCAATAGCCCACACGTTCACGATAACTCTTGCCTTTTTAGGCACGTGGAACCCTCCGACCTCGCTGTCCTCCACAGATTGGTGAGGAATTAGGAGGGGCCCCACGGGATGGAGACGCAGGGCTTCCTTGACCACACAGTCCAAGTATTCCAGTTTGTCGAGATGTGATTCTTCAACCATTTGATCCAATCCCACCACTGACTCCAGTTCCTGCTGGAGTTTCTTCATCACGGCCGGATGTTTCATCAGTTCCGACATGGCCCACTCCAGTGCTGTTGATGAAGTATCCATCCTGCTATGATCATATCCTTGAAAACATAGAAATTCATATTATTTCGATATAATGCATACTTGTATTATTAAAAGAGCGACAATATATATATTATTATTACGAGGAGAATGGCCTTGACATGGCGACGGTCAAAATCAAACCCCGCTTCTCCGGATTCCATAATCTCCATCATTGTATCAACGATGTCTCCATCTATCTGCTTCTTCTTCGTCTTCACGTGCTCATCGATTATTTCTTCCAAAATCCCATCAAAAATCTTGTTCACTCGCTTCATCTTGCCGTGTAATCCCTGAAGATTAAGCACGCCAATATACGGAAAATAGTCAGCCAGATTGAACTTTCCGACAAGCTCCATAGACTCTCTGATCACAACTTTGAACCCTTTCTCCTCCATAGTTGAATATTTCTTCCCTAATATCATCAAGAAATTCATGTCGGCGTTGAGTGAAGTAACCCGAGCGCTTAGATCCACGGCTTCCCGGGTTTCAGCAGCCCGTTTGAGAGAAGTAACGAGAAGCCCGAGCTCGGCCCGTCTCATGAGCTGGAACTAGCCCGAAAGCCAAGTCTCGTTGGTCGTAGAAAATGCACGCGGCGGCCTCGTTGGGAGGCCGGCTGGCGAAGACGAGGTCGTGAGTCTTGAGAACGAGCTCGGCTGCAGCGGGAGACGACATGACGACGGTTGGAACGAAGCCGAAGCGTAAGCCCATGATCGGGCCGTGTTTTCGGGCTAGGCGGTGCAAATCACGGTGAGGGTTCTTCCCCAGCAGGTGGAGATGGCCTAATATGGGAAGGCCTTTCGGGCCGGGAGGTAGCTTCTTCTTGTTTCTCGGCCCGAGAAGTTTTTGGAGGAAATAGATAAACACAATCAATGATAAAATAAGCCAAATCACGGCCATTCTTCAACGTAACTTAATGTTAACTCTGCTTCTATTTTTTCTTGATGAATCTAGATGGTTTGTGAATGTGTCATAATCAGAAAGAAGTTATATACATATATACACCGACGTGATTGAGAACAAACTATTTTTACTCCCCTAGTCCTATAAAATTTGTTCCAATTTCACCTGACCCGAGTTTTAAGAAGTTGTTTAACTTTGTATTAAATGAAGGTGTGTAGTGGAATAAGGGTCCTATATTGAGGAGATTGACGAGTGTATTTAACGTCTTTTTTTGATAGATTCCAAGTGAGACAAACTTTGTGGGATGGACGAAAATGGTAAAATGGAACAAACTTTGTGGGACGGAAGGAGTATTTATTACCCCCTCCGAGTCTCATTTCCTTCCATCATGGGTTTTAAGAAAGATTGACGGAAAAAGGTAGTGGAATATGATGAAATGTGGTTTCTATTACTCCCTTTGTCCTATTTGGGGTTAACACGAGTTTTAATATGTAATTGGTAAAGTAAAAGAGAAGGAGAAAAAGTATTTGAAATTGTTAGTGGATAGTGATGCCCATAAAAGATAAAGTAAAAGAGAAAGAGAAAAAGATTGTCATAAATGGATATGGATTATTACTATGGGACGGACGAAAAGGAAATATGACCTATTTCTATGGACTGAGGGAAATACCATTTATGATAAAAATGAATCAGGATATTTATTCATGAACGTGCCGAAATGTAAAAAAAAACATGATTAGTATCAATCGCGGATGGTGGGAGTACTTAATGATAAATATCTCGGATGGTCCACACATGCGACATATTGATTGTTTGGAGTATACGGAAGAGATAAGTGTTCATATAATTTAGTTCTAAAGATGTGACAATTGTGGTGAGGAGTTTAATTACAAACGCCAAAGATGATAAATCGACTGGGATGGGGATGGAGTCAAGTGGCGTAAAAATCATTCGCCAATTAAAGGTTGCAACTATTGGCAGCACAAGTATTTTGACATTGGAGATTAATAATATGACGAGTATTTTCCGGTGTTTTGTCACCGGAAGCAGTTTCGATATTGGCAATAGAGAAAATGGGTTTAAGTTGTGTTAAGTAGATTAATTGGAGGGAAAATAATAGAATAAAGTAGATATAGTAAATAAGAAAAGGGTTTAGGAGAGATGCGCTATTTTTTTTCCCTAAAAAAAAGAAAATGATTCAACTGCAATAGAACAGTAAAAAAAATACGATTTAATTATAAATGGATGGAATATAAAATATGAGTGTAAGTTATTATCATAAGTCAAGATGTCATTAGTGGGTTAAGTATTTACACTAAATCCATAAATGTAATTGTGTAAAAAAGAAATAATGAGATGAATAAAATGACATATACATTCTTTAAAGCTTTAAGAGTAGTATAGTCAATAAAGGAACTTTAAATGGAGTGTGATTTTTTCATGTTTAGGTCAAACATAATATTTCCAACTTTAGCCACAAAAAAAAATGCAAATCCCATTTTTCGGAGATTTTGAATTTCACCTAAAAATTAAAATTCAAGTACTTTGACATTTCAACACTGCAAAAATCTATTTTTCTTCAAATTTTTAAGAACTCTAATTTGTGTAGTAGTGTGGCCACATAAAGTATTTTAGTGTAACTTTCCTCAAACTTGTAACAAATTGATGTTTTTAAACGTTTAGTGTGCATGTGGCTTTGAGTTGGAAACAATTTTCAAATTTGAAACCATGTCTGAAACTTTAAATATCATAACGTATGTATTTTTTTTTCTCTCCTTATTTTACATCAAATAAAAGATATTTTTAGAAACAAAATTGAGAAGACAGAGGGAGAATTTAATGACATGTCAATAGATAGGAGGGACAATATTGAGGGCCTCACCTATAAGAACCTCATCTGTACACCCTTTTCACACAAAATGTACATAAGAAAAAAAGGTGTTCATGCCAAAAATGGCCTAAGAGTACTCCAATAATTAACAAATATCCATAAGGCTGACCAAAGACTTAATTTTAAAAGGGACAACACCTATAGAAATTAGAATTGAAATAGATAGAGGCTAGCTGTATAAACACAAATTAACCCCATCCAACACAAATTATGACGCAAGTTCGACCACAAAAGCCAACCTTAGGGTAATAGAAACTTACGAGAAGACGCACATCCCGTCGTTCATGCACGAGGGGGGGTGGGGGGCACGTTAAAGGCGGCGTCTCGGTATGGCAACTAGTTAGCGTTGGAGGGAAGCATAAGCTACTTCTTTATGAAATGAAATGAACGATGAGATGATGAACAATGTTTGTAAGAAATTGGAAAATAAAACCATCAATTTCTTGTTAGTGTTTTATTTTATTCCACGTGCCATAAAGTAGCAATAATAACACAATTAATTCAATATTTATGCAAACGACAAGTAGGCACAGCCACAAGAGGCTTAGCTCTAGAAGTAACAATACCAAATTCTCAGTCATGTTCACTTCACTTGCTTTCATCCCATCTAGAAGCTCCCAATCAAAGCAATGCACCAACTGCGCAAGCACCAATTTAACCACCGTCGGTCCTAACTGCAACCCGGGACAGCCCCGCCTACCCGATCCAAACGGTAGCAACTCAAAATGGCGGCCTCTCAGGTCTATCTCGCTGCCAACAAACCTCTCTGGTGTAAAAGAGTCTGGGTAGCCCAAACATCCGGATCCCTCCCAATAGCCCACACGTTCACGATGACTCTTGCCCTCACAATCCTCCATGGATTCGTGAGGGACTAAGAGGGCGCCACGGGATGGAGACGCATGGCTTCCTTGACCACGCAGTCCAAGTATTGGAGTTTTTCGAGATGTGATTCTTCAACCATTTGATCCAATGGAGTTTCCTCATCACTGCTGGATGTTTCATTAGCTCCGACATTCCCCAGTCGAGTGTCGTTGATGAGGTATCCATCCCTCCTACGATCATATCCTTGTAAAAAAAAGACAATTTCTCAGAATAACAGAATTAGACCAAACTTCGTAATTTTAAAAAAACGGTAATATTAGTACGTAAAGAACAGCCTTGACATGGCGGCGGTTGAATTCGAATCCTGCTTGTCCGGATTCCATAATCTCCATGAGTGTATCAACAATGTCGGCAGCCGGCTTCTTCTGCTTCGTCTTCATATGATCATCAATTATTTCCTCCAAAATCCCATAAAAAATGTTGCTCAGTCTCTTCATCTTGCCATGTAATCCCTGAAGATTAAGCATGCCAATGTATGGAAAATAGTCAGCTAGATTGAATTTTCCAAAAATCTCCATTGTTTCCCTAATCACATCTTTGAACCCTATCTCCTCCATGGTTGAATATTTCTTCCCAAATATCATCAAGAAATTCATGTCGCCGCTGAGAGCAGAAACCCGGGCGCTGAGATCCACGGCTTCCCGCCTCTCAGCAGCACGTACGAGGGAAGCAACGAGCAGCCCGAGCTCGGCCCGCCTCATGGGCTGGAACTGGCTGATCTTCTGATTGCTCAGCAGCTTCAAGGTGCAGAGTTTCCGCATGTCGCGCCAGAACGGGCCGTACGGCCCGAAAGCGATGTCTCTCTGCTCGTAGGCTATGTATACGCCGGCCTCGATGGGAGGCCTGCTAGCAAAGATGAGGTCGTGAGTCTTGAGGACGAGCTCGGCTGCAGCCAGGCGCGGAGCCAGAAATTTACAGGGTGAGGGGCAAATTTATCTATGAAGAAATATTAAGAATTTGAGGAGGGCATTTAGTGAGAGATTGCAAGAAATAAAATTTATATTGTATAATACTCCCTCCGTCCTAGATAATTCGTCTCAGTTTTTCATTTTGGTCCGTCCCACATAATTTGTCCCACTTCATTTTTACCATTTTTGGTAGTGGACCCCATATTCCACTAACTCATTCCTACTCACATTTTATTATAAAACTAATATATAAAGGTATGACCCACATTCCACTAACTTTTTCAACCCACTTTTCATTACAATTCTTAAAACCCGTGCCCGGTCAAAGTGACTCTGGGACGGAGGGAGTATATATATATGTGTAGAACAATATGAGGAGGGGCAAATGCCCCACCTTCCCATAAGGTAGATCCGCCACTAGCTGTAGCGGGTGACGACACGACGAGTGTTGGAACGAAGCCGAAGCGTAAGTCCATGATCGGGCCGTGTTTTCGGGCTAGGTGGTACAAATCACGGTGAGGATTCTTCCCCAGCAGGTGGAAATGGCCTAGAATGGGAAGGCCTTTCGGGCCGGGGAGGCAGGCTCTTCTTGTTTTTCGACCCGAGTTGCTGCTGGAGGAAATAGACGAACATAATCAGTGACAAAACAATCCAAATTCAGGCCATATTTCAACTTAATTTGAACTTTCCTTCCATTTTTTTTCTCTGGGAAACAATGTGGTTATGTAGTGCTCTTTATTATGCTTGTAGCATGTGTTGAAATGAACATGCACGGGAATTAAATAATACTCCCTCCATTCCATAGTAATAGAGGCGTTTCTTTTCGGCACAGAGATTAAGAAAAATTGCATTAGGTGTGTTAAGTAAAGGAAGAATAAAGTAGAAAATGAAAAAGGTAGAGATATGAAGAGAAAAAAAATAAGAGAAAGTAAAGTAGGTGTGGAAAAATGTGTTGACTTTTACTAAAAAAAGAAAATGATTCTATTACTATGGAACATATCAAAATGACAAAATGACTCTATTACTATGGAACGGAGGGAGTATTACTATTATTCCTACCGTCCAATTATAAGTCATATACTATTGGAATTAAATAATGTACTTCATCCGTCCCTAAAAATTTATTACATATTTCTATTTATGTTTATCCAACAAAATTTGTCATATTTCATTTTTTTTACCATTTTTGGTAGTGGATCTAATATTCCGCTAATTCATTTTTATTCACATTTTATTATAAAATTAATATTTAAAAGTAGGACATACATTCCACTAATTTTTTCGATTCACTTTCCATTACATTTATTAAAATCCGTGTTCAGTCAAAATGTGACAAAATTTAAAAGATGGAGGGAATATTATTCTTATCGTCCAATTATCTGTCCTAGCTATGTCCATTTCATCCCAACCCTTATTATATTTAGGCCATCAATAACGCAGCGGGTCGGACCACGCTTGGGTCCCGACCTGCGTCACCGCGCGTTGGAGGAGGGAGATTCGCGGCCTGGGCCGCACCAAGGGTCCGGCCTGGCCCGGCGTTGGAGCTTCCTGGGCCGTGACGGAGCTCTCAATTTTTGCATTTGGAAGAGGAAGAAGAGGGAGGGGGAGAGGAGGAAGAGGACGGTGATTCACTTGGATTTTACATGGTTTTAGAGGGTAGTTTTACTTGGATTTGATCGTATATTGTGTATTTTGAGACATGGTTATAGCTACTTCTCTATGATATTGGTATTTTGACCATTTTGTGAAGAATGTGTAGAAAAATGGTCGAAATGGGCTTAAATGGCGAAAGGAAGCATCGGGATGGAAAGAGGACGAAATTGCAGCACAAAGCTAGCGAACCGCCAGCTTCGCATCATTACCAACCTGGCGACCCACCAGCTTCAACATGCAACGAACCTGGCGACTCGCCAGGTTCAGCCGACTCTTCTAAACAAGGAAATCCGAGCCCTAATTATATAAACCATGCATGGAACGCCTCCTACACCATTCTACACGCCTCCTACCACAAAAATACCACTTTTCACCTAGAAAGAAGAGAAGAACGAGTAGAGGACGAGTATTCATCGCAAGATTGAAGACGAGGCCTCCAATCCGCCCAATCCGATTCTAGGAGTTCATCGTTTAGTTTTATTCTTATTCAAACAATGTTTTTGAATATTTCTTTGAATATTTCTTTGACTTTTGTGTTGAACATTAGTAGCTAAATCCTTCGTAGAGTTCTACGGGGGAGATACAATGATTCTTATGTTTAATTAATTTCTTTTTTCTATGTCTTGGCTCATGTGGTTATTTTGATTGTTTCTGTGCTTATACATTTATTTGACTGATCACCTTATAAATGCATGTGGATTTTACTACAAGAACTGAGAAGTGAGTAGTTTAATTTGAAAGAGAAGAAATTGACGTCTTTGCCAATTTAATCGAGAGATTTGAGCCTTTGAATGAAGCTAAGTATCTTAGGAGCTATTAGGAGTTGTTGTCTTAGTTCTAGGAATGAGACATCGGTTCTAGGTAGCAATCTACAAATTATATGCTTCGAGAGAAGATATAGTTTTACCTTAGTGATAGCTTAATAACCCTTGAGACCCTTTGTTGGCATAGTTTGGAAGTTAATTGAGCATATGATAGTTGTTATCGATCCCGTAGGATTCTACTTTCCTTATCCTTGATCTACATCCGTTTCTCTCATTTGCTTTTAGTTCTCTAGTTGTTTTTAATTGTTTTTACCTTGCTGTTAAGTAGATTTAGAAAACCAAAACTTTCCGATTTATCTAGATAGTAGTTGAGGTTGGTTCGTGGTATTTAGGTTGACACTGATTGTCTCTGTGGATACAATACTCTTTGCTTACTATTTGCTACATTAGCCCTGTACACTTGCGGGTATACTTGTGTTAAAAATAAGTTGAGTCAGACGGAGCCCCAATTTTCTGATTTTTTTTTTGCAATTGGAAGAGGAAGAAGAGAGAAGGGGAGAGGAAGAAGAGGGAGGAAGATGAAGAAGAGGGAGAGGGAGAGGGGCGACGGATCCCCAATTTTCTAATTTTTTTGATTTTTAATATTTTTTGCATTTTTATTTTGATGTTCTAATTTTTAATTTTTTTAGTTTATAATTTATTATTTTTGAATTAAAAATGAATTTCTCGTGTTATAATTGTTCAACGTTTTCAATTTTTACAAGTAAAATAAGTTGAAGTTGTGAATAGGGTGGCGCCTGCAGGGTTAGAGGAGTTGTGGCTTGTGACTCAAATTTAGGGGAATGATGATGTGGAGGGGACTTGGGGCCTGAATCCGGGCCGGGGTTGTGGATGCTCTTAGGCCTAAGTAGATGTGAGATTCATACTACTTACTCAACATAGAAAAAAGTAAACGAAACATTATTTTATGGATGGAGATAATACTATTGATAATATTTCTGATGGTTACACACGTGATATATTGATTATATGGTTCCACTAACTTTTTCAATTTACGGTTCTTTATATTTCTTGAAATCTGTGTTCACATCAATTGTGATTCCTAATGTGGAATGTTGGAAGAAGTACTATTTTGATCAAATATGATTCCTAATGTGGAATGTTAGAGGAAGTACTATTTTGATAAATACCACGTGATATATTGATTAGTTTGGTGTATGCGGCAAAGGTGTACGTACATATTCAATTAACTTAGAGACAATGAGTAAGGGGTCCGGGGCTGCATCAGTTCCAAAGTATTTGGGACTTCGATAGATATATTGGATGCATGTTTTAGGATTTAGTTTGCTATACATACAATTAAATGTGTCCAGATATATAAGATTAAGGTAGCGATAAAATGCAAACTTATATACTGTACAAACTCAAAATTCTTCAACACAACTTTAACACAGTTTCAATACAATATCAACACAGCGTAAAATTTTAAGATTTTAATGTCAACACAATATCAACACAACATCAATCATTGACTACTGTTGAAATTCTGTTGACATTTTCCTGTTGATGCTTTTTTATGATCTGTTAACATTTTTCAATGGTTCAGATCATAGTTTTGAGTTTGTACAATATTTAGAGTTTTCATTTGATCACATTCCCGTAAGGTTAAATGTATAAACAAGCATGAATAAGTTTTTTCATTAAATTGTTTCTCATAGTTTGTTGGCAGTTAGTGGGTTATCAGGAGGGAACCCGATGTCTGGGCTAACCCCGACTCTTTTACACCTGAGAGGTTCATTAGCTCGGGATACAATTCGGGCTAGCGGTGGTGAAACCGGTGCTATGGCGCAATTGGTGCATTGCTTTGATTGGGAGCTTTGGGATGGGAGGAAAGAGAGTGATTTGGACATGATTGAGAATTTTGTTGTACTCCTCCGTTCCATGTCAATAGAGTCATTTTATATTTGGGGAAGTTCCAAGTTAATTGAGTCATTTCTATTTTTGGCAAAAAATAATTCTCATTTTTATTTTATTCTCTCTTCATCTCTCTTACTTTACTCTCTCGTACTTTTTCCACCATCGATTTAACATACTGTTCTTAAACTCCGTGCCAAAAAGAAATGTCTCTATTAACAAAGAACGAAAGGATTGCTACTTACTGCTAGAGCTAAGCCTCTTGTGATTGTACCCACTTGTAGCTTGCATAAGAATTGAAATTTAGTGTTACTATTGCTAGTTTTTAGCATGTACTAATTGATAAGAAATATAAGCAGTGAGAACCTCTTAGAGCATCCGCATCACTGACTCGATGCTGGCTCGGTCTCGTCTCGACGAGACGAGCCAGCATCAAGACAGCGTTGCGAAGCTCGTCTCGTCTCGACGAGACGAGACATCTCGTGGCGCGACTCGTGCCGGCGAGACGACGCGCGCGCCCCCGTGGCGCGCGCTGGAGCATGGCGTGACGATCACTCGCCGGCCCGCGAGTGGGCGTCGAAATTATGACGTAATAATTTTTTTTTTATAAATTCAAAAAATTCAAATTTAATAAAAAAAATAAAATTCAAACGGTCAAATGACCGTTGGGAACAAACGGTCGAATTTTTAATTTTTTTTTTCTTTTATTGTTCTATAAATATACTCCATACTTCATTCACCATTTTACACACAAACACTACTCTCAAATTGTTGAAAAAATGTCCGACGATGGAAACTCCAGCGGCGGCGACTCCAGCAGGCGGCGCTCTGGCGGGTTCGACTTGAACTCGTTCGACGATTGGGCGAGCATGTACAACTGTTTGGGTACTCTCGGTTCGTCGCCGGGCACCCAAGCCTCGACCACTCCGCCGGCGTACCAAACACCACATTTTGATGTGGATGCATACTATCGTCCCTCCCCCCAAAGGTACGGGCAATCGCCAGGATTATCCCAAATTCCAGAGAATTTTTTGGCGCCTGAACGCACTTTGCCCAACTGGCCAATAGGTGGAGGCTCCGGCTCCGGCTCCGGCAGGATCAGCCTCAGGCTCGACATCAATGCCGAGGAGGAAGAGAAGGAAGCGGAGGAAGAGGTTGTGGGAGACGGCACCCGTCATCCATACAGCCAAGACGAGACGTTGGCTCTGTACGACGCTTGGATCAGCGTCTCGTACGATCCCGTCGTCGGGAATCAACAAACCAACAAGTGTTTTTGGCAAAAGGTCACCGAAGTTTACAACGCACGAAGGCCGAAGAAGACCGTTGCCCGCAACGTGAAGATGCTCCGCAGTCATTGGGACCGATGCGACAGAGATGTCAAAAAATTTTGCGCGATATACAGGGGAGAAGAGACGAATTATCAGAGCGGAGCCAGTGGAGCCGACATTCTGAGAGCGGCGTTGCAGGTCTTCAAAGACGACATCGGCAAAGATTTCAAGCTTGTCGATGTTTGGTCGCAAGTCCACCACCTTGAAAGGTGGGCTGGCGGTGTCGAGTCGGGCTCGAAACGCACGAAGCACACGGCGCGTGGTCACTACTCGTCTAGTGATGGCGGCGAAGGCAACACCTCACGTGAGGGCACGCCAACCGATGATGCAGGGGGGTCTTCTTCCGTTACACGACGTCGGCCGCAAGGGAACAAGGCGGCGAAGGCGGCTAGAGCGAGGGGGAGAGGGAGAGGGAGAGGGAGAGGGAGGGGCCGCGACAAATCAAGCCAGGTGGGCTCGGGCTCGGGCTCCGGCACGGGCATGGGCTCGCACACCCTGATGTCCATGTACCTGGTAGCCACGATGGCTGACCTTTCAAAAATTACTTCTGGCCAAGTTTCAGCCCATATGGCCGGAATTGAGTTTATAAGAGCTCAACTTGGTATAGGTGCACCGCCGACTTCGGGGGATGATGATTCGCCGGCGGAGTAGTTTTTATAGTTTAATTTAGAGTATTTTAATTATGTATTTTTTTTTTATTTTTTAGGATTTTAAATTATGTATTTTTTTTATTTTTTAGGCTTTTAAATTGTAATATTTATTTTATTTAATGAAGTGTGTTTTTATTAATTGAATTTGTTGGAATTGAAAATAAAAAATCAAATTGAATGATTAGTTAAGAGATGGTTAAGAGATGGAGGGATGCAGGTGCTGTCTCTTAGTTAAGAGATGATGAATAGTGAAGAGATGAGACGGTTAAGAGACGAATAAGAGACAGCGTTACGGATGCTCTTATGTAAGCCTCTACACAAGAAAAAATAAATAGCACCCACACACACCAAGGCAAAAACATCACTCATTGCCGTCATTTCTCACTATCTATTACGTCCTATCAGGAAGCTATGCACCAATTGTATCCTAGAGTAGCCCCGCCTTCCCGCACCAAACGGTAGCAGTTCGCAATGATGGCCTCTCAGGTCTATCTCCCTACCAATGAACCTCTGTCGTATAAAAGAGTCCGGGTTAGCCCGAAGAAAAGATCCCTCCCAATAGGCCACACATTCACAATAACTCTTGCTTTTTTACGCACATATAAGGAATCCTCCAACCTTGCAATCCTCCATGGATTGGGGAGGAACTAAGAGGAACGCCAAGGGATGGAGACGCATGGATTCCTTGATCACACAGTACAAGTATTCTAGTTTGTCGAGATGTGATTCTTCAATCATCAGTTCCGACATTGCCCATTCTATTGCATTTGCAGACATATCCGTTCCTGCTACAGAGTAAATCCTGCAGTAATATATGGAGTCCAAATTTTATTTGTTTACTATGTATAGAGAAAAATTAATGAATCGTAACGTAGATATTGTGTTTTTATATTTTAAGTTTTAATCCCTTTCTACTTTAAATTTCATATTAGTATTATATAGTACTCCCTTCGTCCCTAAAGAATATGCACTTTGGGTTTAGTACGGATTTTAATGTAAAAAAAGAGAGAGGTAAAGAGAAAAAATAATTAAAGTAATGTTAGTGGAGAATGAATCCCCCCAATAGAGAGAAAAGTGTTTCCAAAATTAGAAAGTGCATATATTCTTGTGGGATGGACTAAAAAGGAAGAGTGCATATTCTTATGAGACGGGGGGATTATAGTAGTACTTCCTCCGCTCCAACTTAGTTGAGTCAAAATTTTTGGGCATGAGGATTAAGAAATTGTGTTGAAAAGTAGGTGAGAGGAATAAAGTACTCCCTCCGTCCCACAAAAGATGTCACACTTGTGGAATGACACAGGATTTTAGGTGGTTTTGTTTTGTGTGCTAAATGGAGAGAGAAACTATAATTTTTATATTAATGTGAGAGAGAACTTTTTTCAAAAATGAAAGTGTGACATCTTCTGTGGGACAAACTAAAAAGGAAAGTGTGACATCTTTTGTGGGACGGAGGGAGTAGGAAATATAAAGAGATATTAGTAAAGTAGGTGATTGAATAGAGTCAGAGCGATTAGATGTTTGGTTTTTTGTCAAAAAAGGAAATGACTCAATTTAGTTTGGATATCCCAATAAGGAATAATACTCAATTTAGCTTTGGACGAAGAAAGTATTAAATAATGGGGCCCACATGTTTTCTGACCATGTACTAGAAAAAAAAAAGCAAATTAAACTTTAAACTGTGAAAGTATCAAAATGACAAATGATACATTATTTATGAATTTGGATAATACTATATTGATAATATTTCGGATGGTTACGCCTAATATATTTATTATATATGTGTATACGGCAAATGTGTGGTTACACATATTCATTGAAATTAGATATAGATGTGGCATTTACAATTTTACAAATGTGGTGATGGTGCATGGAAATAGCTAAGCACAATCACTGATAAAACCAGCCAAATCACGGCCATTCTTCAACTTACTTTGATCTTTGCTTCTCTAGTTCTTTTTTTGTCTTGGTTGGTTTATTAGTGACTCTTGTTTAATTTGAATGTGGAAATAGCTTATATAAAAACGAACGTGCGTGGGAAAGCAGACTAATTAGTTATTATTGTAAGTGAATTAAATATAGTACTCTATATTACTTACACTTTGATTACATGCTTTATGCGGCAAATTAAGGTGTACATATTCAATTAATTTAGAGAGAATGAGTGAAAGGGGTTGCACGCTATTTCAAATGAATAGAGTTAAATTAACAAGAATTGTAGATACAAAACGCCCTTTAAATTTGAATATGATAAAATCAAAGTATTTTGAATTGTTAGCATCACTAATTACATACTTCTATGACTAATTTGACCATATTTACAATTATATAATGAAAACTATACTATTACAATTTTTCCTTAATCATTCATTTAAAAACTGGAGTGTGCATCTTTTAGGTCTTAGAAAATTGAAAAATATCATTGTAAGTCTCTAGAAAATGAATTGTATTACCACATGTCTTTTTCTTCCTATTTTACACTTGAACCCAATAAAGATAGTAGTATACTTTATATTCCCTAATTATTTTAGGTTGAAAATTGTAATAAAATTTGATTTTCAATTATGAAGAAATAAATTTAAATTCATTCTATAATTAAGTTATATAGTGGAGGACGAGGGCGGACGAGGGCTCGTGATAAGTCGAATTCTAAGCCTTGGTTACTGGTCAGTATGTCGTGAATTGCATGTATTATCTGCAAAATAATTGCTTAAGTGTGCATGATTGAAGGATCCAAGTCAGTAGGTGACGATTCGGGTGACGCAAGTGAAAAGGGCGCCAGAAGGGTGCGATACTGACCAGGATGCATGCCAGAGAAAAGGCTCGAGTTGGAGAAGGAGGATAGCTGGGATGATCATTGACAAGGGCAAAAAGGTCAAAATGCGGGAGAAGTCTACCCTAAAAGCAAGGGCAAGCCTCCCTATAAAAGAAGCCACTTGGAGAGAGAGAAAGAGTTCAGTTGGGAGCTCTCAGTTCGGAGTTCGAAAATTACACTTAGTAGAATTCTCTCTAGAAGATCCATCCTTCAGCATTATTCCACCTCTCGTTCCTCGCCACAGCCATGGTCACTTGACGTCCAGAGTTTGCCGGAGAAGTCATCAGTCCGTCGTTCCAGCCAGTTATCGTAGCAGTGTAGTAGTATCATCACCCGGAGTGGCACAAACAATGTTAATCGCTTTCTTAGTTTAAAGTTTACTTGTTTTCATCATTTAAGTTATTTGCAAACACTCATCGTTGTTGCTCTTTTGAAGTACTTTGTTATTTTCCAACATTTGCATTATGAAGTTTCTATTTCGCATGTCACTTTGGTTCGAGTTTGCTTCTTTCTGCCTAGGAAAGTTAGATTTAGTTATTGCTTTTAATTTCCGAGTGCTTTCTTATTGGGAGTTGTTGATTCGAAGTTGTAGCTAGTTTAGTCAAGTTTTCGTGCATGAGTTTCTTTTCTGCGCCGTGATTACCACCTTGCATGTCAGTCAGTAGAAGTAAAAGTTGCAGTTTACCGTTTAATTTAAGTTTAAGCATTTTAATCAATGGATCTTGAGTTTGAGTTTATGAATCTGAAGTTTAGTTATGGTGTTTGAGTTTACATGATTCTTGTCAATACTTGGTGAAGAAGAAAACGTCAAAATCAACTTTATTTGGACCACTTTTACTTTTAAGTTACTTTTGCTTTTGTTCCCTACTTTTCAGATGTACTATCCAGACCTGTCAGAAAGCTCCCAGCCATCAGATGTACCTTGTTGTCTAAATTTCCCCTTTTAGTAACTGTCCACTTTCCATATGTCTCTGATACACCTTGTCCCCTATTTTCACGAACACTCCCACATGTCTGTTATTTCCCCGCCTACTAGTCAGTAGAGTACTACCTTTATTTCCTGTCTAGGTAAAATCTCAACCCAAGCGTGGTAGCTAACCAAACACCCAGGAAAGTCACCACAGTTATCTAAACGTGTCCATCCTCGTGGGATTCGACCCTTACCTCCACTATACTAGCCAGTAGAAGTGGGTTGAGGAAATTTGTTTGAAGCCAGGTCCCAGTTATCGTACCAACGACTCAGCTGGGTCGGGAATCACTTCCTGATCAGTTGGATACACTCAAATTTACATACGAAAAACTAGGGAACAAACCTGACGAGCATCAACTCGCTAGCTACCTGGCGGGGACGAGGTGGTGGGGTAGAGGCGGCTCCCTATAGCAGGGCCCGGAGAGCCGTGGCCATACAAGTTTTTTATTATTTTTATTTATTTTTCGTTTGATGCGGTGTTGTCTTTGTGATGTCGATAATTTTCATTGTATAATTTTCATCTTTTTATAATACAACAAACATTTGGTTTTAAATTTTTATAATTAAATTATGTGTTTTTTCTAATTATTATCGTCCGATAATTTTAATTCAAATTGAAAAAAAAAATACCAACAATTAATAAAATAATATGATTTATAGCGGTGGACAAGTCCACTATAGAGCCGTGGACAACTTTTTATGGCTTGTCCACCAGCCATGTTCACACCATAGTGGAAACTCTAAGGGACATACTATAAAATATAAATAGTTGCTATTATTTATACGTTGTGTATATAGTAAATGTGTGGTTACACATGTTCACTGAATTTAGTTAAAGATGAGACAATTACAAATGTGGTGATGTTGGATGGAAATAGATAAACTCAACCAGTGATAAAACTAGCCGAATCAGGTCTATTTTTCAACTTACTTTGAACTTTGCTTCTTTTTTTTTTTTTCTTTTTTTTTCTTATTTGGTTTAGTAGTGACTCTTTGTTTAATTTGCGTGTGGAAATAGATTATACAAACACAAATGTGCGTGGGAAAACAGACTTTAGGTACTCCATATTATTGTCACTACAAGAAAAATAACACTTAAGGACGCTTTTTTATTCCATTAGGGACGCTAATATGATTGCTAAATATATCACCGACGCTTGTAAAAGCGTCCTTATTGGTGGCGTGCCAAAAAAGAATAAGGACGCAAAAGTGGAGCATCGGTGAAGTAATCAATTTAGAGACACTATTAAAAAGCGTCCCTAAATATGCAATTTAGAGACACTATTGAAAAGCATCCTAAATGAACTTAGAGACACTATTGAAAAGCATCCTAAATGAACTTAGAGACACTATTGAAAAGCGTCCCTTAAAATGAATTTAGAGACACTATTAAAAATGCCCCTAATGCCCCTAAATGCAGATAAAAAAAAATGTCCCTAAATGCAAAATGTAGAAGCTATCTATTCCAAACATTAGCAAGGATCGTAAAGAGGCATCAAATTACAAATGAAGTAATTTAAATTGGACAAAAATTTATTTACAAACTGATTCAAACCAAGTTCAAAAACCAAAATTCTAGTAAAACTGCTATTTCTAGCTGAGATGTTCTACACAGAAACTGGCCTAAATTAACAAGATCAAATCACCTTGTATCTAACGAGAATAAACAAACATAGCTCTACTGCAATGTACTTCAAACTATCAACCTTTTTCATTGCTTAAAAGTCTTAAGAGGCAGGGAGAATTCAGTCTCTAACTCTTCAACGACTGATCAATGAATTTCGATACTTTCATGTTAAATCCACACAAAGGAAGTTCTGGCACATTTTCTTTAATCCTGCAGATTCAACATAAAATAATTAACAACTAACATCGTTATTTACAACCATGCTGCAGAAGCTTGGGAAAACTCAAGAGTCTTATATGCTCAAAAATGTTTTTGAATGAGATATCAGAAGTCCCAACTAAATAGACTTGTTTGCCATTCATTGTTATAATCCCTGCAGAAATGGTCAGGTTGATAATCCACTCAACCATATGATAATCCACCCAAATACAAACATAATGATAATCAGGTTGATAATCTATACTCCAGCGAAAACTTATAGGAGTATAGATATATATTGATAATCCACTCAAATACACACAACTATAGAGAAAAAAAAAGAAACACTCTTGTTTTCATTTAAACAAAGTTTCACATTTAATCTTAAATTAGTTTTTTATCTTACAACTTGCGGTATGCATAACTAATACACTACCAAGTTATGGGCTTCATTATCATATACTCCATATAAAGCAAAACAAGTTATGGATTTCCTTATCCATCCACTACTAATATCAATATCAATATCAAGTATACTTGAAAATTTAAATCCACTTCAGGCAAGAAACCATTTTAATGTTCACAAAAGGTCACCTGGAAATTCATCTGGGAGCATCAGATTTAGACATATGAGTAGTCAATAACATACCTAACAATAATGCTTTTCAAGTTATATTATGGCTGGCAGAGAGTTAGGTCCTCATCATCAGATAGGCAGCCCGACAGTCCCTGCGATGAGGTTGAATTTTATGAAGCTACAAGTAAAATACAGTACTCTAGAATATATTTATGGATGCAACATTATTGAACTTCTATAAACAATGAATATGTCTAACTCAGGCTGTCTAGAGAAAAAGCTCTTATTCTTACCTAATAGACTTGTTTGCCACAATCCCTGCAAGAAAATGCCAAGATTCAGTAAAATGACAACAAAATCATTGCAAAAAAAAGGGGTTTTTGCTCTATAGGACTCACTCAAATTTATGAGACCAGAACTCCCTTACCAAAAAGTCCAAGTTTAATTGAAAAGTTTCATCTTTACATTGTAGCTTGGCAGTAAGAAGAATTCTTTTGCTTTGCTTCATCGTCTTTGCAGCCTTGGCAAGAGCACAACAGTAAAGGCCTTCTCAACAGTGAATTAAGTGCCCTCTGCTTCAGATACAACCGTTCCATCTTCCAACTTAGCAGAAACTCTTAATCCTAATCTAATAAAAAAAATTAACAATTAAATTTGCAAGAAGAAGAGGTGTTGAAATAAATATTTCCAGAATCAAAACGCCATACACAAACAAGTACAGAAGCATACTATTTGTGAGAAACATTTGTAAGCCCCATACAATGGCGGATCCAGAAACTAAATATCGTGGGGTCGAACAAAATAATAATAGTACTATTTAAAATAATTATTTAAATTATTATTTTTATAAATATATATTTAAATATATAATTATTCTGAGTACCGATAGTATACAAACAACATGTATAATTTTTTTGGGATATTGGCGCCAAATATTACAAAACTTTTCAAAAATTTATTTTTCCCACGAACTTTGAATTTGACATATTATAATATCACAAATTTAAATAGTGTTGAATTTTTCTCACTGGCGACAAAATCTAATTACTGCTACATTAAAATGAGATGGATAACCAATCTGGCTTCTAGAGATTTTGTAATCACACACCACTATCATTTTTAAGTGGTAACCATATCTTATGTGATGTAATACATCATTTGATCCACTGAATCTGTCACTTAGTTTATCAGTGTAAATACATTCATATTCAATACACTCCAGATCTAATGACTACTGAACTTACCATCTTCCAGAATTGTCTCTTTATTTTCAATCTGTTGATGATCATTGTCTCAGACTCTCAGTTATAAAAAAAATAGTAAACTTCTAATCTATCTGGCTGCCATCTTAATGTTATGCATAGAAGAGGGTTGAGACATACAAAACTATTCACTCACTTTGCCACTCAACCAGTGCCTCTCCCGCTCTCCGATTTCCATCTTAGAAAGAGCTTATAATGTTGCATAGAAGAATACCAATAACTAAATCACCCTAGGAAACACCAACAAGATGAGACTAAAGAAAAAGAGCTTGTGTGCATGAATATGCTGTAACATACCTTATGGAATCAATACCCGAAGCTCAGAGCAAGAGCAAGAGCAAGTGGATAAAGTATAAGTAGCTAAAAACATGGATATGCTCAAACAATATGATGTAGATTAAATCATAGTAACAGTAAATGTAGAAATTCCTCTCAGTTAAAAACGGTGCAATTTCTGCAAGAGGAGTGTTCATGAAGCAGTTTATGGAGTTAGTACATGGAATAATTAAAAAACATTAAATAAACAGCCCGTAGATCAAACAATTTAGGCATTATATCGAATTAATAAAAGTATTCCCAAAAATTGATATATATATGCCCTAGACCAAATCCACAGTTTTTATTTGTTTTGGATTCAGGTGCACGGAGATTCATAAATACCTGAAGAAGAAATTGCAGAGAGAGAATGAGAATCGAGCCTAATTTGTCGTATTGAATCTGATTATTATCATCAAACGACCTAAGTGGCGGAGATGTTTGTACGATAGTGTGCCTACAGAGCGTGAATAGAGGGATTGGATAGTGACAGGAAATGTTAACCGTTTCCTACGGTGGAGGAACTGTGGCGGAGCCCGGCGGAGAGGCGACGACGGGTGAAAAAGGGAAAGGGAGAACGACGGAGATGGAGAAATTTAATTCATTTACTTCATTTATGTTAATTACAAAATCCGTTTATAATTTGGGACGCAGAATTTTAATGTCTCTGTATTGATCTAATCAACGACACTTTTTGGATGCGTATGCAATTTTAATAATTAAAAAAATTTCCCAATGCAATTAAATTCGTCTCAAATTTCGCGTCGTCATGAGAGAGATTTGTTGTAGTGTGTCAGTGAATAAAATATTACTATTTTGATCAATATCTTGGATGGGCCTCACACGGAGTAATATATATTGATTATATGGTGAATGCGGCACATTCAATTAATTTAGAGAGAATGCGTGAATTAAAGGGGGTTGCATACAAATTCCAATTTGAAGTATTTGTGACTTGAATGCTAGAATGTTTTAGGATTTAATTTGCTTGACATACAATTACACGTGTTCTAGATATGTAAGTTAATACAAGCATGAATTTATGTTTTCTTTGAATCATTTCTCATAGTTCTTGGCAGTTTAGGGACCGGATCATCCTTGAGCCATTACCCATCAAAAGCAATCCCTAGAATTGATCAAATTTCATTCTAGTAAATCTTTTGTAATGTGTTTTTATATGAAGTATCCGAATATTTTCGATTTTACGTTTACAGTATTCAATTAAGTAGTACTCCCTCTGTTTCGTGGTGGTGGAGTCACTTCTTTTCGGCACACAATTTAAGAAAAATTATGTTAAGTGAGTTACGCAAAAGAAGAATAAAGTAGGAAATGAAAAAAACTGAGAGATAAAGAGAGAATAAAGTAAGAGAAAGTAAAGTAAGTAAAAAAAATGTGTTAGACTTTTATTAAAAAATGAAATGACTCCACTACTATAGAATGTATAAAAATTACAAAATGACTACTAATATGGAATGAAGGGAGTAAAATATATTTTGAAGATAAGACCACTTCCACAAAAATGGATGAGGTTTCCTATTCTTGTCTCTATTATTTAAAATTTTATGTTATTCTTATTATTATTCACATTTAAAAATATTCATTTATATACAAGTTGTTCATTTGAGAAAACATGCCAAAAACTAGCAATAATAACACCAAATTTCAATACTAATGCAAACGACAACTGGGCACAGTCATGAGAGGCTTAGCTCTATAAGTAGTTAAACCAAATTTCTCAGTCATGTCCACATCACTCGCATTCATCTCATCGGGAAGCTCCCAATCAAAGCAATGCACCAACTGCGCGAGCACCAGTTTCACCACCGTCAGCCCTAATTGCATCCCGGGGCAGCCCCGCCTGCCCGCACCAAAAGGTAACAATTCGAAATGGTGGCCTCTCAGGTCTATCTCGCTACCAATGAACCTCTCTGGTAGAAAACAGTCCGGGTCAGCCCAAACATCGGGATCCCTCCCGATAGCCCACACGTTCACGATAACTGTTGCCTTTTTAGGCACATGGAACCCTCCGACCTCGCAGTCCTCCACGGATTGGTGAGGAATTAGGAGGGGCCCCACAGGGTGGAGACGCAGGGCTTCCTTAACCACACAGTCCAAGTATTCCAGTTTGTCGAGATGCGATTCTTCAACCATTTGATCCAATCCCATCACTGACTCCAGTTCATGCTGGAGTTTCTTCATCACTGCAGGATGTTTCATCAGTTCCGACATGGCCCACTCCAGTGCTGTTGATGAAGTATCCATCCCTGCTATGATCATATCCTTGAAAACATAGAAATTCATATTATTTCGATATAATGCATACTTGTATTATTAAAAGAGCGGCAATATATATATTATTATTACGAGGAGAATGGCCTTGACATGGCGACGGTCAAAATCAAACCCCGCTTCTCCGGATTCCATAATCTCCATCATTGTATCAACGATGTCTCCATCTATCTGCTTCTTCTTCGTCTTCACGTGCTCATCGATTATTTCTTCCAAAATCCCATCAAAAATCTTGTTCACTCGCTTCATCTTGCCGTGTAATCCCTGGAGATTAAGCATGCCAATGTACGGAAAATAGTCAGCCAGATTGAATTTTCCAATAATCACCATTGATTCCCTGATCACATCTTTGAACCCTTTCTCCTCCATAGTTGAATATTTCTTCCCAAACACCATCAAGAAATTCATGTCGGCGGTGAGCGAAGTAACCCGGGCGCTGAGATCGACCGTTTCCCGTCTCTCAGCAGCCCGTTTGAGAGAAGTAACGAGCAGCCTGAGCTCGGCCCGTCTCATGTGCTGGAAATGGCTGATCTTCAGATTACTCAGCAGCTTCAACGTGATAAGTTTTCGCATGTCGCGCCAGTACGGGCCGTACGGCCCGAAAGCCAAGTCTCGCTGGTCATAGAAAATGCATGCGGCGGCCTCGTTGGGAGGCCGGCTGGCGAAGACGAGGTCGTGAGTCTTGAGAACGAGCTCGGCTGCAGCGGGAGACGACATGACGACGGTTGGAACGAAGCCGAAGCGTAAGCCCATGATCGGGCCGTGTTTTCGGGCTAGGCGGTGCAAATCACGGTGAGGGTTCTTCCCCACCAGGTGGAGATGGCCTAATATGGGAAGGCCTTTCGGGCCGGGAGGTAGCTTCTTCACGTTTCTCGGCCCGAGAAGTTTTTGGAGGAAATAGATAAACACAGTCAATGATATAACTAGCCAAATCACGGTCATTATTCAACTTAATTTTAACTTAGATGGTTTGTGCATGTTTTGTAATCAGAAAGAAGTGTATACATATACACAAACGTGATTGAGAATGAGAACACACTATTTTTATTTTAGAAAAAAATGTCACGTGAATCATCAAGTGATTCAAGTTTCGTCAAAGTCTGGTTTATCCCATAAAATTTAAAATCCGCTAATTAAATCACAAAGTTTTAATTTTTTTCTAGTTTATCTCATGAATCGAATTTTAGGTGGAATCTTTGTTGACGTGGATTGAGATTAATCACGAGATAATTGTGTGTATAATCCAAAGTGTAATCATAAGTAGCTTGATCTTGAAGTTGGATTGATATTTCAAGATGGATTTCAATGTAGAGACGCAAATATTCCACCTAAAATTCGACCAATGAGATAAACTAGAAAAAGTAAAACTTTGTGATTTAATTAGCGGATTTTAAACTTTGTGAGATAGACCAGATTTGGACCAAACTTGGTGATTTAAATGGCTATTTACCATGTTATTTATTACCCGTCTACCAATACGAGTTACATTTTTTTCCATCATGAGTTTTAAAAAAGATGGATGAAAAATGTTAAGTGAAATATAATTAACATTTATATATGGAGTATTTGTTTTAAATGAAATGTGGTTTTCATTACTATTTATGGTAAAAATGAACCAAAAAATTTATTTGTAGACGGACCGAAATGAAAAAATACGGTTCCTAATTGCAGACGGTGGGAGTACTTGGTGATAAATATCTCGGATGGTCCACACATGTGAATATTGATTGTTTGGACTTTTACGGAAGAGAAAAATGTTCATTCAATTTATTGCCAAAGATGTGACAATTGTGGTGAGGAGTTTAATAACAAACTTCAAAGATGATAAGACGAATTGGATGGGGATGGAGTCAAGTGGCGTAAAAGTCATTCTACAATTAATGGTTGCAACTATTGGCAGCACAAGAATTTTGACATTGGAGATTAATAATACAGAGTACTTTTCGGTGTTTTGTCACTGGAAGCAGTTTGATATTGGCAATAGAGAAAATGGGTTTAAGCTGTTGTCAAATGGATTAATTGGAGGGAAAATAATAGAATAAAGTAAATATAGTGTTTCTTTTCTCTAAAAAAAATAACTCAACTGTAATGGAATAAACCAAAAAAAATACTCCTTTGTCCCACATAATTTGGGACACTTTGATCCGGCACGGGTTTTAAGAAATCTAGTGGAAAGTGAATTAAAAAAGTTGATGGGATGTAAGTTCTACTTTTAAAGTATTAGTTTTATAATAAAATGTGATTAGGAATGAGTAAGTGAAATATGAAGTCCACTACCAAAAATCGTAAAAGTGAAGTGTGCCAAATTATATGGGACAACCCAAAATGGAATATCGGATCAAATTATATGGGACGGAGGGAGTAATAAATAATTCACATGAATGGTGTGTAAAATATGAATGTAAGTTATTATCATAAATCAACATGTCATTAGTGGGTTAAGTATTTACACTAAATCCATAAATGTAATTGTGTAAAAAAGAAATAATGAGCGAATACAATGACTTATATACCCTTTAAATCTTTAAGAGTAGATTAGTCAATAAAGGAACTTTAAATGGAGTATGATTTTATCATGTTTAGGTCAAACATAATTTTTCCCATTTCAACGAAAAAAAATAGTGCAAATCCAATTTTTCAGAGATCAATTTTGAATTTCACTTAAAAAATAAAATTCAAGTACTTTTGTGAACACGGGGACGGCGTTGGCCTTATTCCTTTTAAACCAAGTTCCAAAACAAATCATTTTATTCTTTCCTTGCCCGAATCTCAAATTTTATAATCTAAAATCTCCTAAAAATGCAATGACATTTCAACACTGCAAAATTCTAATTTTCTTCCAATTTTTTAAAACTCTAATTTGTGTAGTAGTGTGGCCACATAAATTATTTTAGTGTAACTTTCCACAAACTTGTAACAATTTGAGGTTTTTAAAAGTTTAGTGTGCATGTGGCTTTGTGTTGGAAACGAATTAAAATTTAGAACCGTGTCTGCAACTTTAAATAGCATAACGTATTTATTTATTTATTTTTCTTATTTTACATCAAATCAAAGATATTTTTAGAAACAAAATTAAGATGACAGAGAGAGAATTTAATGACACATTGTCAACATAGGAGGGACAATATTGAGGGGCTCACCTAAGAACCTCATAGATAGGAGGGACAATATTGAGGGGCTCACCTAAGAACCTCATTTGAAACCCTTCCCGCACAAAATGTTCACAAAAAAAAGGTGGTGTGTGAGTTGGCCAAATAATGCCTGAGCCAAAAGTCTCGGATTCGAATCTTCCGTGACGCGGCCTTTAAATTTATGTTCATTTAACCATAAAAAAAAGGTGTTCAAGCCAAAAATGGCCTTAGAGTACTCCAATAATTAACAAATATCCATAAGGCTGACCAAAGACTTAATTTTGAAAGGGACAACACATTTTTGTGTTTGCGTTATTATAAAAAAAAAAATTAATTCAAAGAAAAACTATAAAAATTAGAATTGAACTAGATAGAGGCTAGATGTGTAAACACAAACCCCACCCGACACAATTATGACGCAAGTTCGACAGCAAAAGCCAATCTCAAGGTAATAGAAACTTACGAGAAGACTCACTTCTCGTCGTTCATGCACGAAGGGCGGGACACGTTAAAGGCGGCGTCTCGGTATGACAACTAGTTAGCGTTGGAGGGAAGCATATGCTACTTCTTTATGAAATGAAATGAACGACAAGATGATGACCAATGTTTGTAAGAAATTGGAAAATAAAACCATCAAAATAATCATATTTATAAAGGGAAATTGGTATCTAAAATCATGAACTTTACCTAAAATTTGGTATTTCCCATAAACTTTGAAATTGGTATATAATATCACAAACTTTGTATTTTGTTTGGTATTTCCCAAACTTACTCAAATAAGATATTTTCATCAAAATCTTATTTAACGTAGGCAACCGTGATATATTTTAT
The DNA here is from genome assembly GCF_029641045.1 of Salvia hispanica. Lineage (NCBI taxonomy): Eukaryota > Viridiplantae > Streptophyta > Magnoliopsida > Lamiales > Lamiaceae > Salvia > Salvia hispanica. The sequence continues at coordinate 16,312,716 of NC_142694.1, forward strand.
AATATTTTGAACCACTTTTTAAGTTCATAACATGTAGGATAAAAAGTTACGTTGAAAATCACGTTGATTTAATTGTGTGAAGTATGATGAAAAAGCCTCGTAAGTTAGTCAAATATAGTAATAGACATGCCGTGGGAAATACCAAACAAAATGCAAAGTTTGTGATATTATATACCAATTTCAAAGTTCATGGGAAATACCAAATTTTAGGCAAATTCATGGTTTCAGAGACCAATTTCTCATTTATAAATTTCTAGTTAGTGTTTTATTTTATCCCACGTGCCATATATAAGTAGCAATAATAACACCAAACTAATTCAATATTTATGCAAACGACAAGAGGGCACAGCCACAAGAGGTATAGCTCTAGAAGTAACGACACCAAAATTCTCAGTCATGTCCACTTCACTTGCTTTCATCCCATCTAGAAGCTCCCAATCAAAGCAATGCACCAACTACGCAAGCACCAATTTCACCACCGTCAGCCCTAATTGCATCCCGGGGCAGCCCCGCCTACCCGCACCAAATGGTAGCAGTTCAAAATGGTGGCCTCTCAGGTCTATCTCGCTACCAATGAACCTCTCTGGTGCAAAAGAGTCAGGGTCAGCCCAAACGTCGGGATCCCTCCCGATAGCCCACACGTTCACGATGACTCTTGCCTTTTTAGGCACGTGGAACCCTCCAACCTCACAATCCTCCATGGATTCGTGAGGAATTAGGAGGGGGCCCACGGGATGGAGACGCATGGCTTCCTTAACCACGCAGTCCAAGTATTTGAGTTTTTCGAGATGTGATTCTTCAACCATTTGATCCAATCCCACCACTGATTCCAGTTCTTCCTGGAGTTTCTTCATTACTGCTGGATGTTTCATCAGTTCCGACATTGCCCAGTCAAGTGTCGTTGATGAGGTATCCATCCCTCCTACGATCATATCCTTGTAAAAAAAAGAAATTAAATTCAATTTCTCAATATAATAGAATTAGACCAAACTTCATAATTTTTAGAAAACGGTAACATTATTACGTAAAGAACCGCCTTGACATGGCGACGGTCGAAGTCGAATCCTGCTTGTCCGGATTCCATAATCTCCATCATTGTATCAACAATGTCCGCAGTCTGCTCGTCGTGCCTCTTCATCTTCACGTGATCATCGATTATTTCTTCCAAAACCCCATCAAAAATGTTGCTCAGTCTCTTCATCTTGCCATGTAATCCCTGAAGATTAAGCATGCCAATGTATGGAAAATAGTCAGCTAGATTGAATTTTCCAAAAATCTCCATTGTTTCCCTAATCACATCTTTGAACCCTATCTCCTCCATGGTTGAATATTTCTTCCCAAATATCATCAAGAAATTCATGTCGCCGCTGAGAGCAGAAACCCGGGCGCTGAGATCCACGGCTTCCCGCCTCTCAGCAGCACGTACGAGGGAAGCAACGAGCAGCCCGAGCTCGGCCCGCCTCATGGGCTGGAACTGGCTGATCTTCTGATTGCTCAGCAGCTTCAAGGTGCAGAGTTTCCGCATGTCGCGCCAGAACGGGCCGTACGGCCCGAAAGCGATGTCTCTCTGCTCGTAGGCTATGTATACGCCGGCCTCGATGGGAGGCCTGCTAGCAAAGATGAGGTCGTGAGTCTTGAGGACGAGCTCGGCTGCAGCGGGAGACGACACGACGACGGTTGGAACGAAGCCGAAGCGTAAGCCCATGATCGGGCCGTGTTTTCGGGCCAGGTGGTGCAAATCATGGTGAGGATTCTTCCCCATGAGGTGGAGATGGCCTAATATTGGAAGGCCTTTCGGGCCGGGAGGCAGCCTCTTCTTGTTTTTCGGCCCGAATTGGTGCCGGAGGAAATAGACGAACACAATCAGTGATAAAACAAGCCAAATCCAGGCCATATTTCAACTTGATTTGAACTTTGCTTCCCTCTTTTTTCTTTCTTTGGGAAACAATGTGGTTATGTAGTGCTCTTTATTTTGCTTGTAGCATGTATTGAAATGAACATGCATGGGAATTAAAGTAGTACTATTACTCCTACCGTCCAATTATAAGTCATATATTATTGGAATTAAATAATGTACTCCTACCTTCCATGGAAATTTATCACGTATTTTCATTTTTGTTTGTTCTCACAAAATTTGTTATATTTTATTTTTTTTACCATTTTTGGTAGTGGATCTCACATTCTATTAACTCATTTTAATTCACATTTTATTACTTCCTCCGTCCCACGTTATTTGAGTCATTTCTTTTTCGCACTCGTTTTGTAAAAATAATAATAAATACTAGTTAAAGTGGAGATAAAGTCGTCCCACGTTACTTGAGTCACTTCTTTTTCGCACTCGTTTTGTAAAAATAATAATAAATACTAGTTAAAGTGGAGATAAAGTAATTAAGAGAAGTGACTCAAGTAACGTGGGACGGAGGCGAATATAAAATTAATATTTAAAAGTAGGACCTACATTTCACTAACCTTTTCAATTCACTTTCCATTACATTTTAAAATCTGTGTCCAGTCAAAATGTGACACAATTTAAGGGACATGTAGAGTATTATTCTTACCGTCCAATTATCTGTCGAAGCTATCTCCATTTCATCCCCGCCCTTATCATATTTCATCATACCAAGAAGGGCCTTAGTAAATGTGAGATTCATATTACTTACTCAATATAGAAAAAAAATAAATGAAACTTTAAAACATAGACATGTCGAAACGACGAACTGAGACAATATTTTAAGGATGGAGATAATACTATGTCGATAATATTTCGGATGGTTATGCATGTGATATAGTGATTATATGGTGTGCCAACGTTAAATGTGTGGTTACACATGTTCATTGAATTTAGTTAAAGATGTGACAATTGTTAGAAATAACGGGATAAAATTCCCAAGCCGTTACAGGCGGTACTCTAACTATTACAATCGAAGGAAGATAATAACAATAAATGGAATGAAAATTACAACGGAAATAATAAAACAAACCGCACTATAAGTCGAGTCGAGGGAAGCCCTCTTTCCGCAAGACAAATTACGCCCCGGCTAGTGCTCACGGAATGGCGTATTGCCCCCAAAGATAAAACGATTTCCTCCTAGCGTGTAGAAGCACCTCAAACCCGCTAGGCACCGGCGAACTTGATGGAGTTCCGAGAATCGAGCTATGCAATGCTCCTATCAATGCACACTATGATGTAGAGAGCTAGAGAAAGAGAGAATGATTTCTGTTGGTGTTCTTCTCATCTCTCAAACCCGCCTATTTATAGGATATGAGAGACCACTCCAAAAGTCTCGGCATTAAGGATCCTCATAAACCACTTGGGGGTTACCTTAACTTGAAAAGCCAAAAGACTTTAGAAAATGAAAGGTTTGAAAACCTTCCAAATTCTCACATTTCCAACAAACCCCCACATTGGTTAGAGCACTGTCAGCTCAAACCAACACAAGACGTGTATGCGTGCATGCAGACTTTTCGCTCAATCCCCGGGAAACAATATTGCATTTGGAATAGTAGCTTGGGGCTTTGAACTTTCCATAGTCAACACTATCGGGCATACCGGCGGCCTGGTGGACGTGATGCCTTGAACCATTCCTCCTTGGTGTATACCGAGACAATAATATTGACACAATACTATTTACAAACTCATCAGTTCTCACGTTTGTGTCCTTTACTGGCCATGGAACACCACTTTGGATTCATAAGTGATTCACACGTTGAAGCGGCCCACACTTCTTCACTTACATAGGTGATTCTTTTCCAGGTATCCTGCAATACCCACCTCCTCGAGGCTTCTAAGAATCATTAAAAGTCAAAACTTAGCCTCTTACCACATGCAGGTTACAACACTCAATGCTTTCAAAAGAATGGGCGAAGATAAAATATCTTCCGAGTGTTACAACTAGAGTCATATAGCTTTGTTTTCCCATTGAACCAAGCCCATGGGATCTCCAATCGTATGGTTGGGTTAGTTGTAACACTCGGAAGATAAAATATCTTCCGAGTGTTACAACTAGAGTCATATAGCTTTGTTTTCCCATTGAACCAAGCCCATGGGATCTCCAATCGTATGGTTGGGTTACCACTATAATCATCTTTTAAAATGTGGTTTTCAGTCCCATTTCTTTTAGCAATTTATGCATTTGATCACGGTTTAAACTTTTCGTTAACGGATCCGCTAAGTTATCCACTGACCTTACATAGTCAACTGCGATAACACCACTTGTGTGTTGGGGTTTGTATACTAAAAGATGCTTCGAGCGTACATGCCTTTGTACAGTCAGCTTGTGCATGTATACGAGAAACGCCACATCCACTTGTTTACCTATTTATGAGAATAAATAATATAATATAAATGGTTTATTATTGAAATATGATAAACAAGTCTAAGGCTTTTTACTAAGAAGGTCAAGTAGGGAAGTTCGATGAATCTCCTCATGAGTTTTCCAGTAGGGGACTTGGCCAGATCTAGTAAGAAGAAAAACGTATTCACAACCTAGATAGGCTTTGGCTACCTATTGGAACGGTTGCGGTGTTTGTGATAATTCTCTCTTACCTAAGATGAGATTAGTAACACCGGTGTGGTAAAGCACTGAAAGGATCTAATCCGAAATGTATTCTTTATTGCTATCTACTGAAAGAATATATTTCAAGAAAGTTTAGTATTTTCTAGTCTATGATATTAATATCAATATTGTTTATTCAATCAAACGCCACTTTGACTTATCAATATGTGAGAGTTTGTACGTAACTCAAGTTCATGATATCTTGGGTAGTAGTAATTGAATAACATGAAGGTATTGGAATATTATTTCATAGAATTCGCGTGCCCAGTGTGGTATGATTAAATCCCTAAAAGGGTGATCCCCAATGAGGTGTTTGAAAGAGGAATTTATTATTCAGAAATCTGCGCAGTTGGAATTTATTCCACGAATAATAAATAAAGTTTCAAACTAGAAAAACTCTTTGGAGAATTAATTTAATTCTAGTCACATAGCAGACAAAAGAATTAAATTGATGGATCAAGATAATCTTAAACGCGGGAAATATTATAAAATAAAATGGACCCAAGTTATTTGTAATTTGGTGATTTAAGTGGGAGTGCAATATTATTCTTTAGTGGAATAAAATAATATTCCATTGATAATATATTAAATCATGGGTCATTTGATTTAATTAGCAATTTATCTAATGGGTGAGCCCAACACTTAAGTCATTCCATGGATCCCCAACCTAGCCCAACAAAGTCCATTATAAATAGTGATGAGATGTGGAAACCCTAGCATACAATCACAAGACAACACTCCTCCTTCTAACCCTAGCCGCCGCCGCCGGCGTTCTCTCTCTCCCCTTGCCTCGGTTTCCGTGCCTTGGCACGTGGGAGAATTAGGGTTTTTGTTTTGTTCTTGTTCTATCCTAATTCATAGGATTAGATCAAGACAATATTGAGTTTGTGATTGGGTTTTCCTAGATCTCTTCAAGACTATTTTGGTTGTTCAAGATCCGCCCACACGGATGAATAGCCAAGGACTAGGGAATAGTTTGGAAGATTCACGGTCGATAAACCAAGGATCTCCGGGTGGTGCAGCTAGCAACTTCGATCCTATGATGGATCAAAATGAGGTAACAATCGAATCTACATCAAATTGCATGATTATGTGTTTATTTGATGTTATATCTATAGATCTGTGAATATTGCATGAAATTGGAGTTGAATGCATAATCACCTAAATAGATCCGTTCTAGGACCTGTTTGATTTCCGTGTCTTCCGCTGCGGTAGTCCCAACAACTGGTATCAGAGCCAATTTTTAGGCTCTGATTATGTATTTGATTAATTGAATTTTTCGAAAATTATAGTGTTAAAACTTGGGATTTTCGAAAATAATGCAATATGTCTTGGATCTATGTTTTTCTTGATTTTAATTTTGGATCTATGATATGATGTTCTAGATCGATGAAAGAATATTATGAATCTTGGATTTTATTCAAGTTTTTCACAAAAATATTCTAGATCTATGATGAACATCATTAGATCTATATATTCTAAGTAATATGTACTAGATTATATGTTTGTAATTACATATATGTATGTGTTTAAGTGAATATATGTTTTTGAATCAAGAAATAAAGTGGTCCATGATTGAATACTTGGATCGATGAAAGAATATTATGAATCTTGGATTTTATTCAAGTTTTTCACAAGAATATTCTAGATCTAAGCAAGTATTTATAGATCTATAGTTTTATGTTCTTAATATGCAAGAATAATTTAAATTGCTAAATGCTAGGTATTTAAATATGCATATTTGATATGAACATAAAAGATTGTTACAAATTAAGAAACGATTAATTAAGATTTAAGATCGCGGTCAAGCGAAGCGACCGCGATAAATCAAGTTAATTAAAATTGAAAACGAACAAAGGAATACAAGGGGTAAACCCTAGGTGTGTTCGATCACCGGGCTGCGGATCTTGCTCATTCGGGGATCGTCGATCCAGATCCGGCTGAGCGAGGCAGCGGCGGTGGCCAAGAGGCAGCGGCGATTTCGTCGTCTTCGGGCAGCCCTTGCGGTTGCAGATCCGATCAGTCGCTGCGTCGACTGGCGACGGCGGAGGGGCTGTCCTCATCAGACAGCAGCGCTGCATTCAAAGCAGCCACTTCTCCGGACAGCAGCCTCTTCTCCGGTCGTGGACAGCAGCGAGCAGCTCCGTTGGACAGTGGCAGCCTTGACTTCGGTTGGGGCAGCAGCCGCGGTGTTCCAGGCGACGGAGGGCGACGGCGGAGAAGCTTTCCTCTTCGGACAGCGGCTAAACGAAGGCTCCCTCGCAAGTGAAGGCAGCAGTTGCTGCTGGAGGAGACAGCAGCCGTGGATCTATGTTGATCCAGCTATGGCAGCAAGGTCTTCGAGGAAACAGCGGCGGAGAACAGCTCCGATTGAGTGGGAGCGACTGCCGGCGGATGTGGAAGTAAGGGCTGCACTGGCGGCGCTGGAGTGAGGGCAGCAGCGGCGGCGCTGCAGTGGGAGCAGCGCCAGCAGCCTCGTGAGGCGGCGGAGATCGGGCGCGGCAGCAGCGGCTGCCGCGAGGCCCGTGGTGGCCCAAACCCTAATTAGGGTTTTGGCTTGTCTTTTGTCGTCTCGTCGTTTTGTTTTCATTTCGTTTCTTAACACGCAAGCTATTTATAATTGTGGTTTAAAATCCTAAACCTAGAATAATTAAAATATCTTGTGGAAATTAGAATGATTTTGTAATTAAATCAAGATTCTAATTTAAAAGAGAATAATTGTTTTCTTTAATTTTTGCCAATTGGAATAATTAGGTCAAATAAATTGATTTAAATTGTTAATTAGTTGATTTTGATGGATTCTTTCCATCTAGATAATATCATGATAATTAACATAAGGAAATTCAATATTTGATTGATCTAATTTTTTGGCTTTTCCTTAATTGGATGGATTTTTAAAGAATATTCTCTTGATATGCTTTCATGTTTTAATTTTAAGGTTTAATTGAAAATTGTCTATATTTTATTTGGTGTGTTATGGAATTATTTTCTAGATATATACCTAAGGAAAAGACATGAGTTTTTCAATTGTTTTAAACCTCTAAAATTTTCGAAAATTACATGTATAATAATTGGATGGATTTTAATTGGAATCCTATTCCTAGTTTGAATTTTGTCTTTAATATGATGTAGGTGAATTTTATTTCATCTAGATAACATCGGTTTAATTAAAGAAGTGAAAAATTCATTTGGCATTAACATGCTACTTAAATCCTAAATTATTAAAGTATTAAATGATTAATTGGATTTTAATTGGAATTCAATTCCTAGTTTAATTTGAATTTTATCTTTAATTTTGACGAAGGTGAATTTGTTTCATCTAGATAACATCAAATGTGATTTAAAGGTATGAAAATTCATAGAGCATTAATTTTGCTATTAATCCTTAATTATTTATTGAGTTGGATTTTGTCTTTAATTTTGATGAAGGTGAATTTTATTTCATCTAGAAAACATCATTTTGAATTAAAGATGTAATAAGATTCTTCTTGTCATGTAATTTTATGAAAGCTAAGAGAATTTTAATTCTCGAATTTAATTGGTGCGTTTTAAATGGATTTAGTCTTAATTGGATAAATGCGGATTTATGTATCCAAGTGGGCATTTTAAATTGAGACTTAGCTAACCTTTTATGATATACACCTAGACATTAATTTTAGGATAAGGATGGATTAATTCTATCTAAGTAAATCCTAATAGTATTAAAAGGTAATTCTAATAATCAAGATACGTTATTTTAACTAATAATGTATGATTGTTTAAGATTGGACTTAATGTCTAGATAATCTTGTTTATGTGAAGATGGAATTTTAATTCTATCTATTTATTTTAGATGCTTAATTAAATGATCAAGTTTCGTCATTATGTTTATGTGAACCTTTTGTAAATGTGTTTACATGTTTTATTGATGAATGATGGATATTTAATTTGAGTTATGATTTTATTTGTTAAAATCTAGTTTAACTCGTGCATCAGCTATGTACTTATTGCATTGCATGCATAGCTAGTACATGTTTAATTATTCTTTGAATGTGGATACCTGCCTTATCTGCTTAAGTGATAATTAAACTATTAAAACCACCAACAAGAAAATATGAAGCGATAATTACAACACGTTTGTATATGGCCTCCATAAAATTGGTCTTAGTGCGAAGTAGTGACCGGCCTGTCTTTATGGGAGGAACATTACCAGTTCGTAAGTTTGGACTTCTCTAGATAAAGGTTATTAAAATCGTAAAATTAGTTTTTCAGTAATATCGCGACTGGTCTTTACCGGAGCAATATTGCTGCGAAATTATAAGGATTGTATTTTAATAATGCTTAGAGGGAGCTATAGGAGGAGGTGCTTGTCCGGTTCGACCTTTCTTTAGAGGAGTTCACGCACAAGTAAAGAATCCTTAGTGCTTAATTTTATGGTTATACGCTTTAGCAGTGTTAGTCAGCCATGCCATTCTTATGGTCTCTGGACTATCTGTCGACATTGTGGCCAGTAAAAATAATGAATTTCTTGCATGAATAAGACTCGGCTTCCTCGTAGAAGAACGTTTGTGCTTGATTTTTGTGGATGTAAAATTGATGAATTGTTTTGTGGTTATTTGCAATTCCTTGAAATTTTACATGTTTATATTGTTGGTATTTATTCTCAGCTTGAACGAAAGATGATTGATACTTGGGATATTTACTATGCCATACTTAGTTCAAGGAAGCGTGACTCTGAATTGTTTAAGGAATGGAAAAGTAAGCTTGATGTTGATCGTTTGATCAATGACTTGAGGTTGATTCTCAGCAAGAATCGTCCGCCCACATACCATCTCCAAGGAGAGGACAAGGAGTTTCGTGATCAGTGGCATACCGCGGAATGTCATCTCAAGGGCTTCGTTTTAGCCAGTGTTGGCAATGCCCTTGAGAGGTTTGACGATCCCAAAAGGCCGTTGGTCAACAAGCCCACGTGGTTTGAAGAAAAGTCCTCTAAGATACGAGCTGGTATCGCCATGAAGCATTTAAGGAATGATGTGTTTGAAGAGAGCCAAGACGTGGGGGTGTACGCCCTAGTCATGCTTGGCTACTTCAATAAACTTCACTTGTCGGGGGGAAAATTGACCCAGAAACCCAACAGATAATGATCCTTGATGGGCTTCCAGATAGCTTTAATGAAGTCAGAGATGAAATTTTGTTTAGCGACAAAAGGTTTTCATTTTTGGAGCTTTATAACAAGCTTGTGGCTGCTCAAACTAAGATGAACAGAAGGGGTGGACTTTTGAGATGATCATGTTCAAGTCAGACAAGCTTATTTTGCTTTATTTACATTGTTGAATTTTAAGAGTTTTTGATATTGTTTGGTTTTGATATCATATGGATTATTGATATGGAATTTTATTCCTAGTTTATCAATTGTGTTTTTGGATTATCGATGTCATTTTATAATGCTTGCATTATTAGATAAATGAAGTTTTGATTATCCAATTATTTATGACATCAAATGTAACATGGTTAATATCAAAATGTTTACTTGTGATTAAATTTGTTGATTCAATTATTATGAAGTTTTCTTGTAGAAATATTGATTATTAAGTTTCTTTAATCCTTGAATCTTTTGAACCATTATTTTGTTGATGAGTCAATAGAATATTAATGTTCGACATGGATTCAATACAAAATAAAATGATCTTATGATCGCGTTTGTTCAAATAAGGTGTAAGAAAAATAATCACAATAATTGATTACAAGACAAGTAAATTAAATTCAACTAGAAACAAGATAAGTATTTATTATAAATACTAGAAATTCTTGTATAGTAAATATAGTATGCACATTAAATTTATTTTAATGTTCCAAGCCTAGAGTTGACTATTTGATTAGTTATTATTTTATTTATTTTGTTGTGAAAGTGATAATTAAAATAGTGGGAGCTTTTCTTAAATGAATGATTAAATTCTAAGTGTTTAATAAGAGCTTCATAGCTCATTTTATTAAACTAGGATGAATTTAACCCCAAGCACTATTTAAATTGTTTTAATAGCCTTAAAGAATATTGAGACTAGTATTTTTCTATTTTTAAAAGTGGGAGCTAAATTTTGTCTCATAGAATATTCATAAATGGAATTAAGGTAATGTTTGATAGAGTTAAAAGGGTTCACACCCTAGAAAGAAAGAAGTGATGAATTGCACACTTTCTAAGACTCTAATAACATTTCCAAGTTAGCTATTAAAATTAGAATTGCTTTTGGATTTCCAAAGACAGTATTTCTAAAGATCACAACAAATGGTTAAATAAATGAACTCTTGGAATTTATGACTATAAAACAAAGAATGCAATCATTCGGTTTTATTTTGTCATAAGGACTAATTTCCAATTAGTCATTGTGATGAGGTAATTATGTTCATGCATAAATTTACATCACAAATTATATGGCAAGGTTAATACCAAGTTAAGTTGGTATTATATAATTAAAGTTTTGGGAATCATATTCGACATGATTAAAACTTTATATTTGCTATAAGTGTTCTACTTTAATTAGTAGAAATTCAGAAGGATCAAAATAGTGGATTTTGATAGAGGAATATGTATAAGTGCGCTTGAGAAAGGCACATAAAATTATTCCACTGGATCAAAGGGCCTAGAAATATTTTGATCAAATAATCGTGCTCCTTAGCAAGAATTAAGGTTATAAATTACAAGTATATTTTCGTTTTATGTACTCTAGCAAACTATGTTGGTAGATTCTTTTAAAGAATTATAGTTTTGAGTACATAGTGGCCAAAGCCTGCTTTGAGTATAAGTGGGAGAAAATGTGTTGTGAATGTGTAGCACAAGGCCAATAAAGCGGTTGGTATACTCGAAAGCATTCTTTGAGTATAAGTGGGAGATTGTTGGGGTTTGTATACCAAAAGATGCTTCGAGCGTACATGCCTTTGTACAGTCAGCTTGTGCATGTATACGAGAAACGCCACATCCACTTGTTTACCTATTTATGAGAATAAATAATATAATATAAATGGTTTATTATTGAAATATGATAAACAAGTCTAAGGCTTTTTACTAAGAAGGTCAAGTAGGGAAGTTCGATGAATCTCCTCATGAGTTTTCCAGTAGGGGACTTGGCCAGATCTAGTAAGAAGAAAAACGTATTCACAACCTAGATAGGCTTTGGCTACCTATTGGAACGGTTGCGGTGTTTGTGATAATTCTCTCTTACCTAAGATGAGATTAGTAACACCGGTGTGGTAAAGCACTGAAAGGATCTAATCCGAAATGTATTCTTTATTGCTATCTACTGAAAGAATATATTTCAAGAAAGTTTAGTATTTTCTAGTCTATGATATTAATATCAATATTGTTTATTCAATCAAACGCCACTTTGACTTATCAATATGTGAGAGTTTGTACGTAACTCAAGTTCATGATATCTTGGGTAGTAGTAATTGAATAACATGAAGGTATTGGAATATTATTTCATAGAATTCGCGTGCCCAGTGTGGTATGATTAAATCCCTAAAAGGGTGATCCCCAATGAGGTGTTTGAAAGAGGAATTTATTATTCAGAAATCTGCGCAGTTGGAATTTATTCCACGAATAATAAATAAAGTTTCAAACTAGAAAAACTCTTTGGAGAATTAATTTAATTCTAGTCACATAGCAGACAAAAGAATTAAATTGATGGATCAAGATAATCTTAAACGCGGGAAATATTATAAAATAAAATGGACCCAAGTTATTTGTAATTTGGTGATTTAAGTGGGAGTGCAATATTATTCTTTAGTGGAATAAAATAATATTCCATTGATAATATATTAAATCATGGGTCATTTGATTTAATTAGCAATTTATCTAATGGGTGAGCCCAACACTTAAGTCATTCCATGGATCCCCAACCTAGCCCAACAAAGTCCATTATAAATAGTGATGAGATGTGGAAACCCTAGCATACAATCACAAGACAACACTCCTCCTTCTAACCCTAGCCGCCGCCGCCGGCGTTCTCTCTCTCCCCTTGCCTCGGTTTCCGTGCCTTGGCACGTGGGAGAATTAGGGTTTTTGTTTTGTTCTTGTTCTATCCTAATTCATAGGATTAGATCAAGACAATATTGAGTTTGTGATTGGGTTTTCCTAGATCTCTTCAAGACTATTTTGGTTGTTCAAGATCCGCCCACACGGATGAATAGCCAAGGACTAGGGAATAGTTTGGAAGATTCACGGTCGATAAACCAAGGATCTCCGGGTGGTGCAGCTAGCAACTTCGATCCTATGATGGATCAAAATGAGGTAACAATCGAATCTACATCAAATTGCATGATTATGTGTTTATTTGATGTTATATCTATAGATCTATGAATATTGCATGAAATTGGAGTTGAATGCATAATCACCTAAATAGATCCGTTCTAGGACCTGTTTGATTTCCGTGTCTTCCGCTGCGGTAGTCCCAACATTGTGATCAACTGCCTCACGGTATTATGTCGCCGACGAATGTGTCGAGACTTACCATTGTATAAGCCACTATGTGCTCTCCCTATAGCTGCTTGGCTATCACAGTGTATCACTACTGTCGGCACTGGCTTCTTCCAACATGGAATATCTTCTAGGAAGTTTCTAAGCCACTCAGCTTCTTCCTCTGCTTTGTCTAAAGCGATAAACTCAGATTCCATGGTGGATCGAGCTATACACGTCTGCTTCGTTGACTTCCACGAAACAGCTCCACCCCCCACAGTGAACACATACCCGCTCGTCGAAAACGAGTCTTTTGAATCAGAGATCCAATTTGCATCACAGTACCCTTCAAGTACTTGGGGATAGTTTGTGTACTGCAGCTCAAAGTTAAGAGTATACTTCAAGTATCTCAAAACCCTACGCAGAGCTTTCCAATGTTCCTTGCTTGGGTTGCTCGTAAATCGGCTCAGCTTATTCACCGTACACGCAAGATCTGGTCGGTTGCAGTTTGTGATAAACATCAAACTCCCTATGATCCTTGCATATTCTTCTTGAGCTACAGGCTCACCCGTGTGCTTACTCAAATGCACGTTGGGTTCCAATGGAGTCTTAGCTGGCTCACAGTCAAAGGAGTGAAACTTTTTAAGCACTTTCTCAATGTAATGAGATTGTGTCAAAGCTATTCCCTCAGGATTCCTTTTAATCTTGATTCCGAGAATCACATCAGCTAGACCCATATCTTTCATGTCAAAATTTCTATTCAACATATTTTTGGTCTCGTTGATAATGGCACTATTGCTGCCCATAATCAATATATCATCCACATAAAGACACACAATAACGAAGCCATTATTTGTGTTCTTAATGTAAACACACTTATCACACTCATTGATAGTGAACCCATTTGACAACATCACATTGTCAAACTTCAAGTGCCATTGCAAAGGCGCTTGTTTTAATCCATATAGAGACCTCACTAGTTTGCATACCTTCCTTTCTTGGCTAGGTACTACAAACCCTTCAGGTTGCTCCATATAAATTTCTTCCTCCAATTCACCATTCAGAAATGCAGTTTTCACATCCATTTGGTGAATTTCAAGATTGTGCAAAGCAGCAATCGCAAGAAGCACCCGAATGGAAGTGATTCTCGTAACGGGTGAATACGTGTCGAAGAAGTCATATCCTTCTTGCTGCTTAAAGCCTTTTACAACTAGGCGAGCTTTGTACTTTTCAATAGTACCATCAGTTTTATATTTCCTTCTCAGGATCCACTTGCACCCTAAGGTCTTACAACCTTCTGGCAAGTTTACTAACTACCCATGTGTTATTTTTCATAATTGATTCAATTTCACTATTGATTGCTTCTTGCCAGAATGGCGCATCTGGGCCAGACAGCGCTTCTGCCAACGACTTTGGTTCATCATCCAACATAAAGGTTATGAAGTCGGGACCAAAAGTCTTAGCAATTTTAACTCTTTCACCACGTCTTGGTTCTACATCCTCAGGACTTAACCTCGTCCTTTTTGGAGGATTAGAACTAGTGGATTCATCCATCATTCTTTCACTAGAAAGATCTTCCTGCCTCTTGCAAGGGTAAACATTCTCAAAGAATATAGCATTCCTTGACTCTATCGTTGATCCTTCAGCCACGCCAGGCACAACTGACTGATGGACTAGGAAACGATATGCACTACTATTAAGTGCATGGCCAATAAAGATGCAATCGACTGTTTTAGGGCCAATAGCAACTTGTTTCGGAGGCGGCACTTCTACCTTTGCTAAACACCCCCACACTTTGAGGTATGAATACGAAGGTTTCTTGCCTTTCCACAACTCATAGGGAGTCACATCCCTACTTTTTAGTGGAATCTTATTTAGGATATAATTTGCCGTTAACACAGCCTCCCCCCACATGTTCTGGGGTAAACCTGAATTAATCAACAGAGCATTCATCATCTCTTTCAGTGTTTGATTTTTGCGTTCAGCAACACCATTCGATTGAGGAGAATATGGAGCCGTGGTTTGGTGAATTATACCACTTGCATGACATAATTCTGCAAACGGCGCCACATATTCACCACCTCTATCACTTCGAACACACTTAATTCGACAATTAAGTTGATTTTCGGCTTCATTTTTGAAGTCTTTAGATGCTTCAATTGCCTCATCTTTACTTCTTAATACGTAAAGGTAACAATACCTTGTGCAATCATCTATAAATGTGATGAAATACTTTTTACCACCTCTTGTTTGCACAAATTTCAAATCACATACGTCTGTATGGATCAACTCAAGAGGTTTTGTGCTCCGCTCTACCGAATGGAACGACAGCTTAGCCATTTTGGCTTCAACACACACTTCACATCTTTCTTGTGAGTTAAACTTATCAACTTTTAGTAAATTAAGATTTACTAATCTTTTTATAGCATTTAGATTTACATGTCCCAATCAATTATGCCATAAATCAGAGCTCTCAAGCAAATAAGAGGATGTGTCATCTTGCTTATTGCATTTTCCTTTTCCACGGTGAATGACTATAACATTCAGCTCAAAAAGCCCATTCACTAGGTGGCCTTCACCTATGAATTTTCCATTCTTGGTCAATATAACCTTTTCACACTCAAATTCTAGTGAAAATCCATGATTTACTAGAAGTGAGCCTGACACCAAATTATTTCGGATGTCTGGGACATGCAGCACATCCATAAGGGTAAGAACCTTTCCAGATCCTAGTTTTAGGAACACATTACCCACACCAACTACCTCAAAAGAGGCTTGGTTTCCCATGCGTACTTTTCTACCTCCAACGGATCTGTAAGTAGAAAAAATGCTTCTCTCGGAGCACACATGACATGTGGCACCCGTATCAATAAACCATTCATTTGGATTATTACCATGGTCCACGTCGGAGACCATTGCGACCACCTCGTGATCTTTGTTGTTTATAACAACACGTTCAAATAATTTGCACAAGATTGTCTCCATCAATAAGTACACAATTATATTGAACCATATGTGCATTGGTATATTCAACACCACATGAATCCCAATTATTACTACCAAGTCAAAATTGGTCTTGCTTGTCAAATGACAAACGATAAACATAATTCTCAAGAGAATAGCTCTCAAGGAATTAACCACTTCATTGCACATCGACATTGCAACTATTCGTTTCTTCATTCCAGCTTTGGAGCTCATGTTTCCTCCAACTTCGATTGGTATAACCCTGTCTTAGAAGAGTACACTAATTTTTCTTGTGATTGTTAGAAATAACGGGATAAAATTCCCAAGCCGTTACAGGCGGTACTCTAACTATTACAATCGAAGGAAGATAATAACAATAAATGGAATGAAAATTACAACGGAAATAATAAAACAAACCGAACTATAAGTCGAGTCGAGGGAAGCCCTCTTTCCGCAAGACAAATTACGCCCCGGCTAGTGCTCACGGAATGGCGTATTGCCCCCAAAGATAAAACGACTTCCTCCTAGCGTGTAGAAGCACCTCAAACCCGCTAGGCACCGGCGAACTTGATGGAGTTCCGAGAATCGAGCTATGCAATGCTCCTATCAATGCACACTATGATGTAGAGAGCTAGAGAAAGAGAGATTTCTGTTGGTGTTCTTCTCATCTCTCAAACCCGCCTATTTATAGGATATGAGAGACCACTCCAAAAGTCTCGGCATTAAGGATCCTCATAAACCACTTGGGGGTTACCTTAACTTGAAAAGCCAAAAGACTTTAGAAAATGAAAGGTTTGAAAACCTTCCAAATTCTCACATTTCCAACAACAATTACAATTGTGGTTATGTTGCATGGAAATAGATAAACAAAACCACTGATAAAACTAGTTAAATTAAGGTCATTCTTTAACCTACTTTGAACCTTGCTAATTTTTTTTTTTCCTTAGTTGGTTTAGTTAATAGATTATATAAGCACAAACGTGCGTGGGAAAACAAACTAATTAGTTATGTACTATTATCGCTGAATTAACATATTCCATGTTAATATAGTCATTTTATTATTAAGAGTTCCAAGTTAATTGAGTCATTTCTATTTTTAACAAAATTTAATTATCTCTGCATCAGTTCCAAAGTATTTGGGGCTTCTATAGATATATAATATATTCAATGCATGTTTTAGGATTTAATTTGCTATACATGCAATTAAATGTGTTCTAGATATGTAAGATTAAATGTATATACAAGCATGAATTAGTATTTTCTTTGAATTATTTCTCATAGTTCGTTGGCCGTTAGTGGGCTATCGAGAGGGATCCCGATGTTTGGGCTAACCCCAACTCTTTTACACCGGAGAGGTTCATTGGTCCGGGATACAATTAGGGATGGCGGTGGTGAAACTGGTGCTGGCGCAATTAGTGCATTGCTTTGATTGGAAGCTTTCGAATGGGATTGAAGGGAGTGATATGGACATGACTGAGAATTTGGTGTACTTACTGCTTGAGCTAAAGCCTCTTGTGATTGTACCCACTTGTAGTTTGCATAAGTATTGAAATTTTGTGTTATTATTGCTAGTTTTAGAATCTACTAATTGATTGGAAAAGTGAGAACCTCATATATGTAAGCCCCTGCACAAAAAAAACGGGAAAGAAAAATGTAAGCCCCTACACAAGAAAAAATAAAGAGCTCCATCGTAACGCCAAACAATCCTCATATACACCAAGAAACGAGACATGAAGCTAGAGCTGTAGAGCATCAAGCACTTAATTAAAGAGACAGGCACATAACATCACTCATTGCAGACATTTCTCACTATTTATCACATCGCATCAGGAATTTCTCACTATTTATCACATCGCATCAGGAAGCTCCCAATCAAAGCAGCGCACCAGTTTCACCACCAAATGGTAGCAATTTCAAATGGTGGCATTTCTATTTAAAGAAATTTATTTCTCTCTAATGAGTTGAAACTCATTTCTACTAACCATTTTTCTTTCTATCTCTCTCTTACTTAATCAATTTTACATTAAAACCATGCTCTTTCAAAAGTTCCTATTTTTAGGGGATGGATGGAGTAAGCGAGTGATATTCCTTTTTTTTAGGTTATTTCAATATTCAATTTCCCTTTTTAGTAAAAACAACACATCTATATTAGGCTTATAAGCTGTTCAAATAATTTGTAGTATTCGATTGGATCTTTGAATTTTGATATTTTTATTCCGCTAATATTCGATTAATACAAATACAAAATTACGATAACTGGCTAAATTCGATTCCATTCTTAATTCTACATACACACCATTTTTATTCAACACAATAATTTATCATACTAGCAGACGTAAAATATATCTCTAAATAAAATAACATCAGATATTATTCAAAAGAAATTCAAGACAGATGTAGTCGATAACTAGGAATAGCCATGAGATGCTTAACTCTAGCCGTCACCAAACCAAAGTGCTTAGACATGTCTATTTCACTAGGCTTCATACCATTTGGAAGCTCCCAATCAAAGCAATGCACCAATTGCGCCATCACCAGTTTCACCACGGTCAGACCTAGTTGCAGCCCCGGGCAACCCCTCCTACCCGAACCAAATGGTATGAGCTCAAAATGACGGCCTCTCAGGTCTATATCGCTATCAATGAACCTCTCAGGTGTAAAAGAGTCCGGATCAGCCCAAACATCAGGATCCCTTCCTATAGCCCACGCGTTCACAATAACTCTTGATTTCTTGGGTATGTAGAAACCCTGGAGCTCACAGTCTTCCATGGATTCGTGAGGGAGTAAGAGGGTCACCACAGGATGGAGACGCATGACTTCCTTGACCACGCAGTCCAGGTATTTGAGTTTGTCGAAATGCGATTCTTCAACCATTTGATCCAATCCCACAACTGATTCAAGTTCTTGCTGGAGTTTCTTCATCACTGTTGGATGTCTCATCAGTTCCGACATTGCCCACTCTATTACAGCCGCAGATGTATCCGTTCCCGCTATGAGTAAATCCTGCATTATATCACATTATTTAAAACAAATTTTCTTAAATCTCGTGCCTAAAATAAAGACTCAAGTAACATGAGACAGACCAGTAGCACGGCCTTAATATGGCGCCGGTCGAATTCGAACCCAGCTTCCCTGGACTCCATGATCGCCATCATCGTATCAACGAAGTCCTCGCTCCGCTCCTCCTCCCCCCTCTTCGCCACGTGATCGTCGATGATTCTCTCCAAGAATCCATCAAACACCTTGCTCAACCGCTTCATCCTCCGGTTCAGCCCTTGCAGATCAAGACTCCCGACGTAGGGGAAGAAGTCGGCGAGATTGAACTGCGCCGCCACCGCCACGGTCTCCATGAACAGCGCTCTGAACCCCTCCTCATCAAGCTCCCCGTCGGAATACTTCCTTCCGAAAATCATCAAGCAGTTCATGTCGCCGTTGACGGCAGAGATCGCAGCGCTGAGATCGACGCTCTCTCTCCCCTCCGCGGCGCGCTTCAGAGAGCTAACTAGAAGCCCGACCTCGGCCCTTCTCATGGGACAAAATTGGTCGATCTTGAAACTGCTCAGCAGCTGCAGCGTGCAGAGTTTCCGCATGTTGCGCCAGTACGGGCCGTACGGCCCGAAAAGAAGGTTTCGCTGGTCGTAGCTTAGCTGGCGCGCGGCCTCGTGAGCGGGCCGGCTGGCGAAGACGAGGTCGTGGGTCTTGAGGACGAGCTCGGCCGCGGCCGGGGACGACACGACGACAGTGGGGACCGGGCCGAGGCGAAGCCCCATGACCGGGCCGTGCTTTCGGGCTAGATTGCACAAATTGACGTGGGGATGCTTGCCAAGGAGGTGGAAATGGCCTAATATGGGAAGGCCTCTGGGGCCCGGAGGCAGTTTTTTTCGGGTTTTCGGGCCGAGAAGTTGCTGGAGGAGATAGACAAGTAGGATGGCTGATAAAACCGCCCATAGCAATATTGCCATTTTCCTAGTGAATAAGTTGTTGATATGATCAAGTTTGGAAGATTGTAATTTGATTTATGTATTGTGTGTGTGGGGCATATTTAACGGGTGATGATAACCTAAATGATGTAGTAGTATTAAAGAAAAAACTTCGATCATTATTTAAAATTGTTGTACTTTATATGTTTGATTTTTTTGTAACTTTTTTCCAAATTTTTAAGGCATATTTCATTTTTAAAAATAATTAATTATTTAAATTGGACTAATATTTTAGTTATTTTTATGACAAGTATTTATAATTGTTATAAATATGTGGTATCATTCGGGTGGGTCGAGAACCTCATACCGCATGTTGTATCGAAAACTACAGTATGACAAAATATCATACGGATACAATACAAATTTTTTGTTATACCACAATCTGGCATCACAAAAATTCAGTATGATACATTTTTGATACAGTTATCGTGCCCTTATTGTGTGTGATATACTGATTTTCGACATATACCATGTCTGCAGTATAACGCGGTATAGGAAAATTGATATTGTTTCATACCAAAAATTGTGGTATACCAAAATATCGATATTTTTTGTACAATAAATGCAGTATTTCAATATTTCGTTATTTTGATATTTATTTTCTACCTAATCCAAGA
Source organism: Salvia hispanica (assembly GCF_029641045.1). Taxonomy (NCBI): domain Eukaryota; kingdom Viridiplantae; phylum Streptophyta; class Magnoliopsida; order Lamiales; family Lamiaceae; genus Salvia; species Salvia hispanica. The sequence goes on from NC_142694.1 coordinate 16,333,261, forward strand.
TCAATATCGTTGAAAATAATATAATAAAGATGTATAATTATATGATTGGTTGATAAATAAGAATATCGATAATATAGAAGTTGAAAAAATTAATTAAATGTTTAATTAAGAGTTGGTTGATGAGTGGTTTGTCTGGTCTTTGATAATTAGTGGCGGATCTAGAGGGGGGCAGGAGGGGTCCGTGCGACTAATTTTTTCTTATCCGGACGTAAAATTACCATGTCTGCTCCCTCCGTTTGTCCCGACGTCATCCCGAAAATTGAAAAAAAATATCATTTTCGCCCTAAACCAACCTACTAATATATATTTCGCCCCCTCCATTTATCATTCCTGGATCTGCCATATGGTTGTAAGATTAGAGGATCGGATCTATGATAGATTTTAGATGTACAACAACAAACCAAACGGCTTAAGTTTCACTATCTTTAAATTTTTACTTTAATATAACTAAAAATTGTAAATATTTTATGTTATCAAGTAGATTCTTATACTTTTAACTGAGACAGATAATTGATCTCGTGATCTAATATTAAAATTATAATAACTAAAAAAATAATACTCCCTCCTTTCCACTCATAATATCCACCTTTTCTTTTCTATTTGTCCACTCAAGATGTCCATTTTTCATATTTGGAAATAAATTTCTCACTTCCCTCTCATTAAAATATTCAATCACATTTTTCACTCTACTTTATCATACTCAACTACTTCACCTAAAATCTTGTGTCATTCATGAATGCAGACATCTTGAATAGGACGGAGGGAGTAATTTATTGGTGTAATAATCTTCGAGTAATAAACTACTCCGTATAAAGTAATACTCCATCCATTTCTGAAAAATATGAACATTTGGTTCGACACGAATTACAATGTATAATTGGTAAAATAATAGAGAGATAAATGATAGTGTAATTAGTGTGAGTAGATAGTGGACTCAACATCACCATTAGTGCAATGTAATGGTATAAGTTGTAAATAAATGACGTGTGAGCGTAATGTCTTATTTAACTCTTTCAAAATAAAAAATTTAGGGACATGCTAGTTCATAATTTTCACATACGTACCGATAGATTAAAAGTTTTAATACATAATTTTTTTGATTAATTAAGAGAAATAAATAAGAAGATGGTGGGAGTTTTATTTATTGTGAAAAATTCTAACTAACACCAGGAAACTTGTCAGAAATGAAAAGAAATTATTTTTATGGTGAACCAAAATAATTCTATATAGTCTGAATTACATAATATACATGCGTCCCACAGAAAATAGCATAAAAATTCAGTGGTCAGGCTATATTATTAATGATATTTAGCCAATTAATACCCTACAAAACAATTAGTTGTCCTAATTAAACATTACATTTAGGCTTAGCCAATTAATTACCCTAATAGTTGTCCTAATTAAACTCACGATTTTATAATTCTAATTAATAGGGAAGCGCGCATCATAGGCGCGCGCGTACACACGTTTTGTTCTGATTAACATGTTATTAGCCAAATTTAATGCCCCTTATGTTTTTTCATCAAGTGTATCCGGCCATGAAACTACACAGACTAGAAGAAAATAACATATACATATCCATATTTGTAACATTTTTATTAACAAAAATTTTAAAGTATTGTCAAATTTCCATTTTTGTATGCTAGATTATTTATCTTGCAAAATTAAAACGGATTATGCAACCGAGACGGACAACATGTTCTCGTGATTTAAAATTAAAATTATTTAGAAATGTAACAACTTATAGGTGTAATCATGAGTGATAATTTACATAACTGTAATGCAATAAAAGTTTCAATGGAGTACAAAACTTGTATTAGGGAGAAAGATTGAAAAGATGTTGGAGTAAAAGAAAAAATTTGTAAACAATAAAAGGGATGTTGGCACCTAATATTATGGAACTTTTAAAAAGTTGAGTTTTTCCTTCGAATTTTGAAATTGACAAATAATATCATGAATTTTATTCCGAGTTTGTTATTTTTCACTAATGAAAAAATTCCGGCAAATAATATCATGATACGGATTTTTTTTCGTAATTTCTCGACAACAACTTCGAGAGTTTCAAGATTTTCAATCTTTGAGAATAGTTTTTTCTTGAAGCACATCCTCCTAATTTGTTCTTCAATCTATTAATATAACAAGAATTTTTTCACTGATGGGAAATAACAAACTTAGGATAAAGTTCGTGATATTATTTGTCAATTTTAAAATTCGTTGAAAAAACTCAACTTATTGAAAGTTTCATAATATTAGGTGCCAATATCCCAAAATAAAATGCGACTACGTTAAATGTTAATGCACCAAAATAGTCATACGTGGTCTGTATTACGTGCACACTACAGAAAACATGCATTTAACAACCCTAATTAACACCTAGTTAATTTCCTAATTAATGATTTTAATAATATTTTTACTGTGCATCATAGCACGCGTCTACGCAAGTTTTGTTCAAATCAATACACTCTACATCGGTACGACAAAAATAAAAATTCGTTTCATTTTAGTTCGTACAGTAAAAATAGTTCACTTCTATTAGTAAAATTTTCTTTCTAACGAAGTGGATCCAATTCTTCGTCAACATACCCCTTAATAGCTATGCTAGAGCAAGTTACAAGTTTTAATCGTGCGTATGATGCTCATATATAGCCATGTTATTTTTATGGTCCGGAAAAAATTGTCTTGATGCCCATGTTTCAGCAATGAAAATTAACCCACAAATTAAAGTTGCTAGTTACAGTAACAACTTTGGAAATTGAACCAAAAGATAGCGAAATAAATTACTGAATCGTCCTTTATCTTTTCACTTTCAGTTCATGCATATATATTATCGAGGTTATTTTCTACTCCCTCCGTTCCATAATAGTGGAGGCATTTCTTTTGGCACGAAGATTAAAAAAAAATTGTGTTAGGTGAATTAAGTAAATGAAGAATTAAATAGGAAATGAAAAAGGTAGAGAGATGTAAAGAGAATAAAGTAAGAGAGAGTAAAGTAGGTGGGAAAAAATGTGTTGACTTTTATCAAAAAAGGAAATGACTCTACTACTATGGAACGTACTAAAATGACAAAATAACTCTACTACTATGGAACGGAGGGAGTACTATAAAAAAAATTAATATGATATTCAATCTTTGCATCAAAGACAAATTAAAGATAATTTAATTTATTTTACTTATTAAACTGTGAAACGCATCACTTACTAATATAATTAACACAAACTATGATATCATAGTCATTATTCTAACTAGCCGTAATATGGAGTCGTGAATAGTCTACTAGACTATGCCTAAGTACTAATCCAATTTAGTGCTCCCCGTGTTTCCGGCCTAGAAAAAGACATGCTAAGTAAATAGAGTAGAAAATTTACATTTATAACATTTTTAATTAACAAAATAAATGCATATGTATAAACTAGGGGAGCATTAATCATACTCCTCCTGTCCCAGTTAAGATGACTCTTTTTTTTCGTACTTATTTTGAAAAAATAACAATAAATAAATAAAGTGAAGAAAAATTAAAATAAGAAAGAAAATAAAGTAGAAGAGAATAAAAGATTGTCTTAATGCCCATATCTCATTAGTTTCTGGTATGAGTAAATCCTGCAGTAATATATACAAATTTTTATTTGCTTACTATATTGAGAGAAAAATTAATGAATCGTAACATAGATATTGTGTTTTTATATTTTAAGTTTTAATACCTTTCTACTTTAAATGTCATATAATTATATACTCCCTCTGTTCCTATTATGTTGATCCAAAACTTTTGGGCACAGAGATTAAAAAGTTCTGTTGAAAAGTAATAAAATAGGAAAAATAAAGAGAGAGTAAAATAAGTAATGAAATAGAATAAGAGCAACTGGATGTTTGGTTTTGGTTTTTATTCAGAAATGAAATGACTCAACTAAGTTGAGATATTACAAAAAAGAATACGACCCAATTTAGTTTTGAACAAAGGTATTAAATATCTTACTTGGGGCCCACATATTTTTTGACCACGTACTAGAAAAAAAGTAAATTAAACTTTTATGAAAGTATCAAAATGACAAATGAGACATTATTCTATGAACTTATATTTATTATATGTGTGTATACGGCAAATGTGTGGTTACACATATTCATTGAAATTAGCTAAAGATTTGGCATTTACAAATGCGGTGATGGTGCATGGAAATAGCTAAGCACAATCACTGAACCAGTGTGCGCAACGCTAAACCACCCATTGTATCAACACAGTCCGTTAATTATATTTAAATTTTCAATCTTATTTTGAGATATTGACACCTGATATTATGAAATTTTTAAAAAGTTAATTTTTTCTCACGAATTTTGAAATTGATAAATAATATCATAAATTTTACTCCGAGTTCGTTATTTCCCACCAAAGAAAAAATTCTGGCTATATTAATAGATTGAAGAACAACTTTTGGAGGGTGTGCTTCAAGAAAAACTATTATAAAAAATTAAAAAACTTGAAGCTTTTGAAGTTGTTGTCGAGAAATTACGAAAAAAAAATCCGTATCATGATATTATTTGCCGGAATTTTTTCTTTGGTGGAAAATAACAAACTCGAGATAAAGTTCGTAATATTATTTGCCAATTTGAAAATTGGTAGAAAAAATCCCAACTTTTTGAAAGTTTCATGATATTGACAAACACGGATTTTGCATGTTTTTAAGGGCTAGATTTGACTCGTTTTAAATGTCAATCATGCAAATTCTGTTCTTAAATTTCATATGTTATACATTTGGTATTTTTGATGTGTTTGTTGATAAATGATAGAAAAAGATAGAAAAAAAGGTGCAAAAAGGCCAAGGTGCAGCAGCCTCTGTTCGAGCCCATTCTGCCAGCGATTTTGAGGTCCAATCAGTGCTTAATTCATACCATTCTCTTCGTCTTCGAAAGAGCTTCGTGGATATCTCGCACGTCTCAATCGGAGTTTTGTGAAGAATGTTATGACCATTCTACGAACATTGCGCAGTGCAATCAAAGTTGGCGGAATTTTAGGTTGAAATTCACGGAAGAAAAGAAATTATTATATTGTGAAGCCCAATCTCTCCCAATTATTCTAGGGCACGAAAATTATCAAGCTAAACCTTTTTCCACCCTATAAATACCTCTTAACCTAATTTATATTCTTCATCTCAGAGCCTCCAATCCTTCCCCCTCTATAGATTCTTCCATTCCATCTTCCACATTTAATTCATCCATCTTCCATTGGAGCGGAGCTCTGCAGATCCAGGCAAGAGAAGACTGAAGATTGAAGATTCGACCTTGGGTTTTATCTATTTCTTTCATGTCTCGTACTTTATTTGTAGTTTTTACTTGTCTTTGAGTAGAACATCTTTTGTGGATTTTTTTGGTGAAGATATTCAATTGATTTTCCTTGTTAGCTCTTGCAGTTATTTGATTTATCCTTGTGCCTACTATATTCAATTGATTAACTACCTCTTGAATACATGCTAGAGTTGATTAGAGTACTCGGGAGACGAAATAATTGACTTGGACGAGGGATAATTCACACTTTAATTCAATAGAACTCGGGAGAGTTGAGGTTTCATGTGAGGTCATTGGTCTTTACAATCTTTTAGGAGTTAGGTCTAAAAATTAGAAAGGGACTTCAATTATTACACCTAATCTATGGATTTCTCACCTCGGGAGGGGGTTTAATCTAGTTAAGTGACTGACTTAATAACTCTAGAGACCGTAATTCAAGGAAGTCAATTGTGTTTTGAATCCTTAAATTCTACTTTCTTACGCCTGCTTTGTATCATAAGTTTTTATGCTTTATTTTATTTGTTTATTTATTTTCTGTCTAGTTTAATAAACCAAACCCAAAAATCTCTGTGTCTCTAGATAGTATATGACGCTTAGTATATGGTAGTCAGTTGCAATCTTATTCCCTGTGTTCGATATTCCGGTACTGATCTTTAGCTATACTAAATCTACCATGTATACTTGCAGTTATTTTTAGTGTTAATAAATAGTGCATCAAATATTAGGTGCCAATATCCCTTTTATTAACAAAAACCATTCTTGTAATACTACATAGTATAAGCTTCCCAAGAATATATATTCATAAAATCAAATAACGTTATAATGTGGTTAGTATATATTCCTAAAATTCCAAAGCCATAACACATGCGGGCCGGGCATATTTTGCGTCTATGCAATCATCGGGCCTAACCCTGATTCATGATCCATTATATGTAAAAAAATATGGGTAACGCTAGCCGATCCGAGCCCATTGGGCTTTTGATCATTTTGGGCTTTGAACTTACTTTGAACTTTGCTTCTCAATTTCTTTTATTGTGTTAGTTGGTTTTCTTTGTTTAATTTGATTGTGGAAATAGATTACTCCCTCCATCCCAGAGAAGTTGACATACTTTGAAAATGGCACAAGATTTTAGAAAGTTTTGTTTTATGAGTTAAATGAAGAGAGAAAATATAATTTTTATATTCATGTGAGAGAGAACTTTTTCCAAAAAGGAAAATGTGACATCTTTTGTGGGACAAACTAAAAAGGAAAGTGTGTCAACTTCTCTGGGACGAAGGGAGTACTATATTAGTGCTTACTATTTTGATTACATGGTTTACGCGGCAAAGGCGTACGTATTCAATTAATTTATAGTGAATGAGATCAGAAAGGGGTTTTACACAATTCCAAATGAATAAAGATAAATTAACAAAACTTATACGTACAAAATGCCTTTTAAATTTGAATATGATAAAATCTAAGTATTTTGAATGGTTAGCATCATTAATTACATACTTCTATGACTAATTTGACCATATTTTACAGTTATATAAAGAAAATTATAGTACTATTATAATTTTTCCTTAATTATTTATATTTAAAAAATGGAGTCTGCATCTTATAGGCCTTAGAAAATTGAAAAATATATATAATTGTAAGCAATGTTTTAAAAACCGGACCGGCGAGCGAACCGGCGAGACTACTGGTTCATGGTTCAACTGATCCAACCGGTCGAACCATCGGTCGAACCGTTTTACTGTAACATTTATAGCATTTATATATATATGAGTATATAATTAAATACATATAGAGATATATAAGTATAGATAAAGCATATATATACCAATTCTTAACGAGTAATACTAGTAATGTAAAAATACATATTCATATGTTTATTATACTACTCCCTCCATCCCGGATAATTCGTCCCAGTTTTTCATTTCGGTCCGTCCCACATAATTTGTCCCATTTCACTTTTACCATTTTTGGTAGTGGACCCAATATTCCACTAACTCATTCCTACTCACATTTTATTATAAAACTAATATATAAAGGTAGGACTCACATTCCACTAACTTTTTCAACCCATTTTTCATTACAATTCTTTAAATCCGTGCCCGGTCAAAGTGACCCGAATTATCCGGGACGGAGGAAGTATGTATTAATTTTCATGTTATGAACACTTCTCCCATTATATATTCTTGTTATTTTATTTTCAATCTAAGCATTAGTAATTAAAACTCTATTTGAAAGTTAATTAAGATTTATTAATTTTAGTTATGATATAAAATATGTATATAGCTTTAAATTATAAATATACAATTAGTATATAGTTGATAGTTGATATAATATGAAGTACTCCCTCCGTCCCGCTTTAACAGTCCCATTGACTTTTCTGCCCTCTTTTTGTAAAAATGATAAAAAATAGTTAAAGTGGAGAAATGGTAAATTAAGAGAGACAATAAGGTATATAAGACTCTTCTCTATATTATTCTCTATCTTAATTTACCATTTATCCTCTTTAACTATTTTTTTTTATCATTTTTACAAAAAGAGGACAGAAAAGTCAATGGGACTGCTAAAGCGGGACGGAGGGAATAATACATATTAACAAAACAAACTACATCCCACATTGAAAAAGTAAAGGCAAAAGATTGTAAAAGATGACTATAAAATAAGCTTTTCATCCCACATTGAAAAATGAAAGCACAATCTTGTGGAATACTTCTATAAAAGAAAGACATAAATGATTTTTTAAGCTAGTTTTTATAAATTCATAGGCCCAATACAAGTATGGGTTAATATGAAATGGAAGTTTAGTGTAAATTTTTTTTAAATTGATTTTTAATTCATTTTTAAAAATCAAAAAATTTGGTAACCGGTTCGACCGGTTTTCGGTCCAACCAGCCGGTTCATCCAGTCCAAAACGGTTCAATGCTCCACTGGTTTTATATGGTTAATTGGACCGGAGAGTCACCGGTTCGCGGCCGAACCGGTCCGACCAACCGGTCCAAACCGGTTTTTAAAACACTGATTGTAAGTCTGAATAGTATTACCACATGTCTTTTTCTTCCTATTTTATACTTCAACCCAATAAAGATAGTAGTATACTTTTTATTCTCTAATTATTTTATGTAACAGCCCGCCCTCCTAGGGTACAATAAATGCGGCGGCTGCTACCCAAACGGACTCCAAAAAAGTAAACATAGGCTAGGGTTTCATTTAAAGATATTGACCAAAAGAATTGAAAGAGCTATCAGAGTATTTAAAGCCATAATTTAACCTAGAAGCTTAAATGAGAAAGAGAAAGAGGTCTCTTAAATAACGATCAAATCTCAAGAGTACGACATAATATCCAAGACAAAATCGCAAGAAAAGGGCTAAGGCCTCAAATCGAAGTCAAGATGCAAATATCCCAAGAACAAATCCTAAGTGTATCAAAAACCAGCGGAAGACGACCAAGAGAAAAAGAGCAGCTATGTATGAAGACACAACTACACTTGAAGTTCAGATTATCCATCTTAATTAATTATCATGCTCAACACCCGCCACCGCTCGTCATCGCTCAACCTGCACATAAGGAAAACACATGCAGGGCTGAGTATTTTGAAATACTCAGTGAGCTCATTGCCAAAACATTTTATAAGTTATGCCACCCTTACCAAGTGAACTCGAGTTTTAAGTAGTTAAGAGAAATATCACGAGTATCACAAAATATATATTCATAGACTGGCCAGTTAAAATAATCCCCCATTTTCTCATCAAAATAACAATCACAACATTCCATGGTGCGACGAAAGCGAGACCGGCCGACTAGCAAGGACGGCTCCCGGTGTACACAGCCTGGTAGGGCTTGCGGCCCATACTCAGACCCGAATTCGTATAAGCATATCCAACATCACATTTAAACAAACATAGGCATGGCATAACAGTTAAACCACCCTTATAACACCAAGCAATATTTTCGACAAAATAAAAGGAGAGTTTTTAGAGTAAAGCCCACCTCGACTGCTTAGTTTTCAAGTAGTTTCGCTTTTCCGTTATCCGGCTTCGCAACCAAAGTTTCACCTTTTAATCACATAGGCACATATCACAAATTAGGTTCAATGCTACTCTTACTTATGCATGTCTCAATACTTTTTTCCCTTTTCCCATTGATTTATCTTATCATTACTAATTAATCAAGATCATGTTTATCTCACAAGATTATTTAGCCATCAAAAACACACTACTCAATACACACATACACGACGCACACAAACACACATACACGACACACACACACGCACACCACACACGCACCCACGCCACACACACACTCACGCCACACACACACACACATGAACATATTCCCACATCCCTTTTATCCCACTTTCACTCAACCAAGATGCATGAGGGTTCAAGAAGACCGATTAATCGGTTAGAAGAAGAAAAAGAAGAAGAAGAAGAAGAACTCATAAACAAAAATACCTTTTTAGAGAAAAACGATCGGTAGAAACAAAGTAGAGACTTGGTTCTTCAAGAATCTTGGCGTTCAAACTCTAATTCTTCTCAAAGGATGACAAAATATTGGTGTGTGGAAGAAGAAAATTTGAGAGGGTGAGGGGAGGGGGTTTTCGAAAATGTGGGGGCTAGGGTTAGGGGTTTTGGTTCTTATTTATAGAGTCCAATGAGATCTTTAGAATATTTGGTAAGATGTTATTCTCCACAATTAAATAATCAATATTATAGAGTAGGGAAGAAGAAATACCAAAAATAAACTCTAGGGTTCCAAGGCATGTAGGTTTCGAAAATTAGGCTATTTATTTAGCCAAGATTTTGTTTTGGTATATTTTACGGAGTAGAATAAAATATCACGGAGCAAAATAAAAATAAGGATTCTCCCAACTTGGGATGGAAATAGGCGTCCCTATGCCTATTTAAATAAGGCATGGATTTTTAATATTGCCTAGAATAAGGTAAGGCAAGATCTCTTGAAGTATGGAAAGATTTGGTAGAATAAATTAATTCTAGGTATGGAAGGAAATCAAATAAGGGATTAACTAAAATAAAATAAATTCCTTCCTTCCCACAATAGGTGATTTTCGAAAATCACCAAGAAACAAAGGGGCTCGATTTTTCTCTCTTCACAAGGAAATATTTGGGTCTTGGATTTAATTTGGATAAATATCTCAAGAATTAAATTAAATCCGGAAAAATAGAATTCCTCCTCTAAAATCAAGGGGGGTCGAAAATCACAAGAATTGGGTGGAAAGTATTTATGGAAATTTTCTCTAATATTCCCACTCACCCTTAGACAATTAATTTACCACACAATCTCATAAATTAATATATCACATGCCACATCATTAAATCAATAAGTTTGACTTTTCAAACTTTCAACGCAAACCCTAGACTCAATTCGACCATATCATCACATGAAATAAAAGCATTCTCGATTCCACGTCATCAACAATTAATTCTAGGGCTCTAAAATTAGGGTTCTAAATTCCGAGATGTTACATTTTAGGTTGAAAATTGTAATAAAATTTGATTTTCAATTATGAAGTAATAAATTTGGTTCTCTATAATTAAGTTATATAGATATTATATCACTCAATAATAAAATAATATTCTTTTACATTAATCTGATAGGAGTACTTATTTCGTTTTGGAGTTATTTTTTAAAAATAAATATTATCTGAACTATATTTCAATTGATTTAAAATTTATACATTTATAATACTAAAATCAAAGCTATATTCAATCAATTTTTGATACAAGTAAAAACAATATGTTTGGTTAAATGTAACGAGATTTGATTTCGTGTAGACCTTTCTACCCTCTAGCTATTTTAGGATAAATAATTTATTATAAATAAAATCATTCAATTTTTCATTGAAGTTCATACATTTGTAAATAAGTAAAGTCATTCAATTTTTGTGTAGACCTCCCTCCCTCCCTCCCTCCCTCCGATCCCTCCCTCTACTTAGTAGTACTACGACATCTCTGTCGCGACGCGGATTGCTCGTCGTCCCCCACCCGTACCCAAACCCGATGCCCCACCTCTTGGTACCCAACTCTCTAGCTAGCTCCCCCTCTAGCAATGTGAGTGCCTAAACCCGCATCCCTCCGAGTGATCCGACACCCTCCTTTACCTTGTTACGGATGCACCAACAACATCTTATGTAGGGGTGGGTAAAAATACCGACAAAAGAGTATATCGCTCGTATTGCATCGAAAAATACCAAAAAATTATCGAAAAAGATTCTTATGTAAGCCCTTTCACAAGAAAACATAAAGAGCACCCACGCCAAACAAGCCTTTGCCACACAAGAAACGAAACTGAATCACTTAATTAAAACAGACAAGGTACAAAACATCACTCAATGCTGGACATTCTATAAACTAGCAATAATAACATCCAATTTCAATATTTACGCAAACGACAAGTTGGTACAGTCACGAGAGGCTTAGCTCTTGCAGTAACAACACCAAAATTCTCAGTCATATCCACTTCAGTCGCTCTCATATCATCGGGAAGCTCCCAATCAAAGCAATGCACCAACTGCGCAAGCACCAATTTCACCACCGTAAGTCCCAATTGTATCCCGGGGCAGCCCCGCCTTCCAGCACCAAATGGTAGCAATTCGAAATGGTGGCCTCTCAGGTCTATCTCGCTACCAATGAACCTCTCTGGTGTAAAAGAGTCGGGATTGGCCCAAACATCGGGATCCCTCCCGATAGCCCACACGTTAATGATGACTCTTGCTTTTTTAGGCACGTGGAACCCTCCGACGTCGCAATCCTCCATGGATTCGTGAGGGACTAAGAGGGGCGCCACGGGATGGAGACGCATGGATTCCTTGACCACGCAGTCCAAGTACTCGACTTTGTCAAGATGTGATTCTTCCACCATTTGATCCACTCCAACCACTGATTCCAGTTCCTTCTGGAGTTTCTTCATTACTCTTGGATGTTTCATCAGTTCCGACATTGCCCACTCCAGGGTTGTTGATGCCGTATCCATGCCAGCGACGATCATATCCTTGCAAAAAAAAGAAATTAAATGGGATATTCAGTTTCTCAATATACTGCCTACTCGTTCATTTATGGTCAAGTCTCTTTTCTATTTCGGTAAGTTTCTTAATGGTTTAGTCATTTCCATATATTTCTTTATTCTCTCTATTTTATTCACTTAATTACCTATCATTAACACAATAAATATGCATTTCTTAAACTCTGTGCTAAAAATAAGTGCATTAAAGAAAGAGAAGATTATTACGAGGAGAACGGCCTTGACATGGCGGCGGTCAAAGTCGAATCCTGCTTGCCCGGATTCCAAAATCTCCATCAGTGTATCAACAATGTCCGCAGTCTGCTCGTCCCGCCTCTTCATCTTCATATGATCATCGATTATTTCTTCCAAAATTCCATCAAAAAACTTGCTCACTCGCTTCATCTTGCCATGTAACCGCTGAAGATTAAGCACGCCAACATACGGAAAATAGTCAGCCAGATTGAATTTCCCAACCATCTCCATCGCCTCTCTAATCGCCTCTTTGAACCCTTTCTCCTCCATAGTCGAATATTTCATCCCAAACACCATCAAGAAGTTCATGTCGCCGTTGAGGGCCGTAACCCGGGCACTGAGATCGACCGCTTCCCTCCTCTCAGCGGCCCGTTTGAGAGAAGCAACGAGCAGCCCGAGCTCGGCCCGTCTCATGGGCTGGAACTGGCTGATCTTCACATTGCTCAGCAGCTTCAAGGTGCATAGTTTTCGCATCTGGCGCCAGTACGGGCCGTACGGCCCGAAAGCCAAGTCTCTCCCGTCGTAAAGTAGGCATGCGGCGACCTCGTTGGGAGGCCGGCTGGCGAAGATGAGGTCGTGTGTCTTGAGAATGAGCTCGGCTGCAGCGGGAGACGACACGACGAGTGTTGGAACGAAGCCAAAGCGCAAGCCCATGATCGGGCCGTGTTTTCGGGCCAGGCTGTACAAATCACGGTGAGGGTTCTTCCCCACCAGGTGGAAATGGCCTATAATGGGAAGGCCTTTCGGGCCGGGAGGCAGTTTCTTCTTGTATCTCGGCCCGAGTTGTTGTTGAAGGAAATAGATAAACACAATCACTGATAACACAAGCCAAATCACGGCCATTTTTCAACTTAATTTGAGGTTTGCTTCTCTTCTTTTTTTTGGTGAAGCTAGATGGTTAAGTAGTCGTACTTTCTTTTTTCTAGTATAGTGTCATCATGTGTTTGAGACGAAAGATCATATAATTATAAACGTGACCCATGTGATTGTAAGGTGTATACGGCTATAACAAGTGGCATGTCCATTCAATTTAGGCAAAGAAAAGAAAATTGTGGTAAGGATTTCTTCTAAGAGCATCTCGGGTAAAGTTAAAATGAAAGAGGTAAAATTCTATAACTACTGTCTTTGTTTTTTTTTTATGAAAAATTATTTTTCAAAAGAGAAAGGTATTTGAGAAGATATTGTACTTATATTTTTGGAATGCATTTTATACTACTACTTCCTTCGTCCCACATAATTTTACACACTTTGACCCGGCATGGGTTTTAAGAAATATAATGGAAAGTGAGTTAAAATAGTTGGTGGGATGTGGGTTCTACTTTTAAAGTATTAGTTTTATAATAAAATGTGAGTAGGAATGAGTTAGTGGAATATGAAGTCCACTATAAAAAATGATAAAAGTGAAATGGGTAAAATTATGTGGGACGGTCCAAAATGGAATACTGGGTAAAATTATGTGGGACGGAGGGAGTAATATTTTATTTTAAAAAATAATTTACCTTCCTATATATATTTTCTCTTTGGAAAGTGTTACTCTTTGGAAGTGTATATTTCACTTTTTGAGATGGTAAATACATGATATGTATTACTTCTTTCATTTACCTTTCCTTCTTCGAGATAAATAGAATGTCATTAATTAACAATTTTAAATTTTCCTTTTCTGAAACATGACCATTTATTGTATTGGAGTATAGGGGTCCTATTCTAATCCTTATAGCACCCTAATCCAAAATCAATACTAAATCTCCACCCTTGGATTTTAAAATGCGTGGATGAGATTAAAGCTCACAAATCTCAATAAATAGTAGACAAAATATCAACAAAAGGGTAATATCGTCATTATGTTATCATATGATAATTTTCATGGGTGTTTTTTTATATCAACATTGTGTATTACAAATATCAACAATATGACATTAGAATATCAATACAAGGACAAGAAAATATCAACACATTTTTATTGAGATTGGACATGCATAATATTGAGATTTTTTGTTGCATTTGTTGATAAAAGCTGCTTATCAACATGTACGAAAATTGAAATATAATTTATCAAATTTCATCACCCGAATATCGTCGGAACATATGCAATTGAGATCTCGTTGGAATCCTTATTAAATTATCTTTAATTTGATATATTTTTTGCGAAAAATAATATAAATTGAGAGAGTTACGTAAATTTAAAGATTTGAGATGATTTTGAGGAGAGAGAAAGTAGTTAGTTATAATTACTACATATAAGATTTAACATTAATACCCTTTTAATTTAATTAATAATTATTTAAATTTAAAATATATTACACTTAGCATTATATTAACCACAAGATCTTCTAATCTAATGGTTGAAAATTGTCTTTTGGCTTTTTAAATCAAAACCTTTCCCCGAATTTCAATTTTTCCCATGAACTATGAGATTTGTTTTTAAAACCACGAACTTTCATTTCGTTAGGATTTTCCCAACCCGACCCGAATAGCATAATTCAAAATGTTAAAGTTGTGTTTTGTTTATTCAAAAGTTGTCATTTGTTATGTAATAATTGTGATTGTATGTATTATTGTGCCAAATAGGATCCAAGTAATCAATTTAGTGACAAATAGGATTAAAATTGACATGTAGACAACCCGGGTTTCATCGTTGACCCGCCGGGGGAAAATCCTAACGAAATAAAAGTTCGGGGTTTTAAAAACAAATCTCATAGTTCATGGGAAAAACCGGAATTTGGGGAAAGATTTTGGTTTAAAAAGCCAAAAACCCTTATATTAACCACAAGATCTTCTAATCTAATGGTTGAAAATTGGTCTCAATTTGGGATTGTTAGTTAGTTAGCAATTGATTACATCCCTTGGAGTATATTCTAATTAGCTATTCTCTACGTCCATTAATAAATTTCTAATTTTGACATTTTCGTTCATCCATCAATAAATTTCCCATATTGTCATTTTTGTCTATACACCAATAAAATTCCAGTATGCTTTTGACTATTTTTAATAATAGACCTTACGTTCCACTAACTTTGTCTCACTCACATTATATTATAAAATTATATAAAAGTAAGATAGCATCTTTTATTTCTATCACATGCTAGAAACTATCAATAATAACATCAAATTTCAATGTTTGTGCAAACGATAAGTGGGCACCGCCACGAGAGGCTCAACTCTAGCATTAACCAAACCAAATTTCTCAGTCATGTCCACATCACTCTCCTTCATCCCATCCGGAAGCTCCCAATCAAAGCAATGCACCAATTGCGCCAGCACAAGTTTCACCACCGTCAGTCCTAACTGCATCCCAGGGCAGCCCCGCCTGCCCGCACCAAATGGTAGCAGTTCGAAATGGTGGCCTCTCAGGTCAATCTCGCTACCGATGAACCTCTCCGGTGTAAAAGAGTCCGGATTAGCCCAAACATCGGGATCCCTCCCGATAGCCCACACGTTCACCATAACTCTTGCTTTTTTAGGCACGTGGAATCCTCTGAGCTCACAATCCTCCATGGATTCGTGAGGAATTAAAGAGGGGACCCACGGGATGGAGACGCATGGATTCCTTGACCACACAGTCCAAGTATTTGAGTTTGTCGATATGAGATTCTTCAACCATTTGATCCAATCCCACCACTGACTCCAGTTCTTGCTGGAGTTTCTTCATCACTGCTGGATGTTTCATCAGTTCCGACATTGCCCACTCGAGTGCTGTTGATGAGGTATCCGTCCCGCCCACAATCATATCCTTACAAAGAGAAAAATAAAATGTGGATATTCAGTTTCTCGATACAATGCATAATTCAACGTAAGACAATATTATTACGATGAGAATTGCCTTGACATGGCGGCGGTCGAACTCGAATCCTGCTTGTCCGGATTCCATAATCTCCATGAGTGTATCAACAATGTCGGCAGCCGGCTTCTTCTGCTTCGTCTTCATATGATCATCGATTATTTCTTCCAAAATCCCATCAAAAATCATGCTCAGTCTCTTCATCTTGCTATGTAATCGCTGAAGATTAAGCAGCCAACGTAAGGAAAAAAGTCAGCCAGATTGAATTTCCCGATAATCTCCAACGTCTCCTTGATCACTTCTTCGATCCCTCTCTCCTTCAAAGTCGAATATTTCTTCCCAAAAACCATCAAGAAATTCATGTCGGCGTTGAGTGAAGTAACCCGGGCGCTGAGATCCACGGCTTCGCGGCTCTCAGCAGCCCGTTTGAGGGAAGCAACGAGCAGCCCGAGCTCGGCCCGTCTCATGGGCTGGAAATGGCTGATCTTCGCGTTGCTCAGCAGCTTCAACGTGAAGAGTTTTCGCATGGCGCGCCAGTACGGGCCGTACGGCCCGAAAGCCAAGTCTCTGTTATCGTAGAGTATGTAATCGGCGGCCTCGTTGGGAGGCCGGCTGGCGAAAACGAGGTCGTGAGTCTTGAGAACGAGCTCGGCTGCAGCGGGAGACGACACGACTAGCGTTGGCACGAAGCCGAAGCGCAAGCCCATGATCGGGCCGTGTTTTTGGGATAGGCGGTGCAAATCTTGGTGAGGGTTGTTCCCCATTAGGTGGAGATGGCCTAATATGGGAAGGCCTTTCGGGCAGGGAGGAAGTTTCTTCTTGTTTCTCAGCCCGAGAAGTTGTTGAAGGAAATAGATAAACACAATCACTGATAAAACCAGCTATGTCCAGGCCATTTTTCGGCTTAATTGGAACTTTGCTTCTCTTCTTTTGGTGAAACTAGCTTTGATGGCTAAGTTAAGTAGTGAAACTGTTTTCTTTTGTTTTGTGTTAGAAATGAAAATGGAATTTATAAACAAACGCGCTAAAAACGTAAATGGAGTTAATCACAAACGCGCGTTAAAAAATGTAATCTCTCCGTCACCCAAAAATAATCTTATTTTGCCATTTTATGGTATTCACGCTTTGTCCCCTTTTTCTTCTCTCAATACTTTACCAATATCTCAATAAAACTCATGTCCTCCACAAATAAAACTACTTTTCATGGATATAGTGATTGCCATTTTAAGATAATGATAAATACTCCATCCATCCATAAATATATGGCTCAAATAAACTTTATAGGAGTTACAAGTAATACTCCCTCCGTCCCATGTTACTTGCACTGTTGCTTTTCGGCTCGTCACAAACTCCTTACACTATTTATAGTTTAAGTTAGAATTAATGCATTTAATTAATATGTTAGTTCAAGTTAAGAGGTCCTTTATTAAGTGATGTCTCATTATACTTAAAATTCTAATATTATTACACGAAAAATTAATCGCAAATTTACGGCCTAAAATGAAAAGTGCGAGTAACAAGGGACGGAGGGAGTACTACTTTAATGACAAGTAAATTGAAAAAGATAGTGAAAGGTGAGTCATTCTTTATATATTAGCTTTATAATACGCCATCCGTCCATTTAAAGAATCATCTTTATTTGACACAGATTTTAAGAAATTACTCCTTTCGTCCATGAAATATTGTCCAAGTTTGACTCGTCACAAGTTTTGAGAAATATGAAGAAAAGTGAGTTGAAAAGGTTAATGGAATGAGGATCCCATATGCATATATTAGTTTTATGATAGAATGAGTATAAAGAGTTGGTGGAAAGTTGAGTCCATTTACTAAAAATAGAAAGAAAAAAAAAGCATAATGGATAACTTTTCACGGACAGATTAAAATGGTAAAACTGGACAACATTTCACGGACGGAAGCTGCATTTGATTTTGTGAAAAAAAAATAAAAAGAAAAAGTAATTGAAATGTGAGATCCATTTTTAATGAATTATGAGTGTAAAATATCGGTGGAACGTTAGGCTATGTATACCAAAACAAAAAATAAACAGGTAAATGATTTTCTAAATTGTAAATATTATAAAATAATAATAGAATTTTTTAAAGATAGACGGGGAAATAAAATATTTATGAGATAATGTCAGTGGAGTGCTGATCAATTACTTAAAATTGGTAAGAAATCAAACGCGATAATTTTGATTGACGATAAAAATAGCAAAATAGAATAATTATTGATGGACGGAGGGAGTATCTCTCGTAGTTCCATCATGGGATTTAAGTATTTCCTCCGTCCGTCATTAGGAGTCTCATTTCATGACGGCACAGGTTTTAAAAAATATTAAGAAAAATGAGTGGAAAAAAGTTAGTGGGGGTCTCACTTGTATATATTACTTTTAAATGAAATATGAGTAGAATGAGTTATTAGAAGGTGAAACCCTATTATCATTTATGGTAAAAGTGATCAGGACTCCTATTCACGGACGGACTAAAATAGAAAAGCGGAACTCCTATTCGCGAAGGGACGGAGTATTGATTATAAAGAATGTACGGCAAAGATGTGATTTATTCAATCGCATTGGATAATGACAAGACAATCATGGTGATAACACACTTGTGGTGATATATTCTTAGTCGTCTTAGAGCGTCATGTATCACATGAATTACTCTTATAAACAACGATATAATAGGGAAAAAAAAAGAGTGAGTGGTTAACAATTAATATTCCTTCTGTTTTAATTAAATTAAGTAAAAAAATTTAAATACGAAATTTCAGAAATTGTGTTGAAAAGTAGAAAGAATGAATAAAGCGGGGAAAATAAAGCCAGAAAGTAAAGTAGGTAAAAAAAAAGTAAGAGTGATTGAATATTTTATATTAAAAAAAAATAACTCAAAACACTCCTAAAAAAATACTCAACTTGGTTAGGACTTAGGACGTACGAAGTATAAAAAAAAAGGTGAGGGTTTAAAAAATACACCCTCATTGGTTTAAAAATACACCCTCAGTTGAGATAATAGAAAAATAAAGTGACTGGTTAAAAATGCAAATTCACTTATGTTCATTATTAATAGTCTTTGTAGTGAATAATATAATTTTATTGAAATTAAGAAAGAAGGAGAGGAAACAATAAATAGCTAAATTATGGAGTATTAGCTGAAATTGAAATTGACAAAAGTAGGGAAAAAGTGGGAGAGAGAAAATGCTAAGATTACGGGAACTGATACGACCTGAGCCAATCCACAGTCTGCCTTCGTCATCTGACAACCAGAACCTGCCCCCTACCAAGTAAGACTTCTCCAACCAGCCCAAGCGAGCCCACCTAGGAAATTTATTTAAGTAATATATAGAGATATTACAGCTTCTCCAATGCAAATAGGTCAGCCATAGGCCAACCATTCTCTCTCCCTGCCACGTCAGCAGTACTAAAAATCCACCTGCCACATCAGATTTAGGTCAGCCATAGGCCAGCCGCAATAAAAATAATTCAAAAAATACTACATTTACGGAATTAAAATTACGATTAAATTACGGAATTAAATTTACGACACAGATACGGGAAAATTAATTCATTTCATTAAAAAAAAATACAAAGATTCCAAAAGAAAATACATGATTTCTTTTTTTAAAAAAGGGCTTCCACACACGAGCCCCGCCACTCTCTACTCCTCGTCGCCGCGGCTGCTGCCGCCACCCGGGGTATCTGAGCCCACGTCGGAACCCCCCATCTGTGCCCTCGCGGCATCCAAATCAACCCGCATGCTCTCGAGCATCGAGTGAAGAAACATCTTCTCCGTGGGGTCAGTGGCGGTCCTCCAATCTTGGAAGACCTTGTACATCTGCTCTCGCGTTTTGTAATGCGAATAGAGAGTGTACTCGAGTGTGGCAGTTGGGAGGGCTGCGGACTGGACCTCATGGGGCGATAGGGGGGATCCTCCCCTTGCAGCCCGTTGCGCCCGCTTTTGTCCAACCGGGCGAGGGCGACCGGCAAATGATGGAGGGGATGGAAACTCCTCAGCATCCGGGGGAAGGTCGTGGGATCCGCCGCTGCTGCCGCTGTAGTCGCCGGAATAGTTCAGCCTCTGCTTCTTCGGCCACCCAGCGTCGCACCCCGCCCGAAACTTCTCGGAGTCCTTCAGCAACTCATAGCATTCCCAAAAGTGGAACTCCTTGTACTTCCCCGCCAGGGGGAACTGACTCTCGGCTATCCTCTGGGCATCCTCCTCATTCTGCCCACTACTGAGCTGACGGAGGGAGTTGGCGTACAACACCGAAAAACGGCCGACCGTGGCCCTGATGCGCTTCAACCCCTACCGGACCTCCTCCCCGCTGAAGTCCTTCCCGTGCGGGGAGTGCCTCCTGTAGGCAGCTCTGATCTTCGCCCACATGTTGACGACCCGCTGGTTGTTCGCAACCAGCGGATCGTCGCACACCTCCAACCATCCCCTGGCCACCCCGGCGTACTCATCCTCCGTCCACTTCCTCCGGGCGGGGGTGTCGTCAACAGCGGGCTGCGACGACTCGCCGACCGCCTTGGCCTTCCCCTTCGTCTTCTTCTTCTTCGCCGCGGCCCGCCCCGCTGGAACGGGAGTGTCCGGATCCCCGAGATCGATCCCCATGTCATGCAATGACAAAAGGTCATCGCCAGTGAACTGCGTCTCCATCTGGGTCGACGTGTGAGATGAAGCCGTCAAAAAATCCAGAGAGGGACGATAGACCGTGTCCCCCCCCCCCCTCCCCCGGTGACCCCTGCATCCCGGGATGCATACCCATCATCTGCTGCATCATCTGCTGCTGCATCTGGGGCATACCTCCCCACCCCTGCCCGCCACTGGCCTGTCCGCCGCCCGGCATACCCCATGGCATGTTCCCACCCCCTGGCGCTCCGGCCATCATCCCCATCAGCTGATTCCAAGGGACGTTAAACCCTGGGCCATCTGCCCGCCCATCTGGCCCCATCCAGATCCCACGGGTACCGTGGGAGTCTGAGATCCACTCGTCGCTGGACTGGACTCGTTGTTGTGATCCATCGTTCGATGATGCTCTTGTACAGAAAGTTAGAGAGAGAGAAAACTCGTTAAAACAAGTGGTGCAAATGAAAATGAAACTAAAATCGCGTTTATATATATATATATATATATATATATTTTAAATCAAAATTCGGCGCTGGCCGATCGGGCCGCCACAATGGCGGCCAGCGCATCGGCCAGCCCACGCCGAAAATTTCACCGATTTCTCGCTCGCCTGCTCCAATGGTTCGGCTAGCCAACCGGCTAGCAACGCGGGCTAGCCGGCATTGGAGATGCTCTTATGGGAGCATCCTCAACACTATGGGTCGGGCCGCAAATCGCGAGTCCCAGCCCGGGAACAGGGTTTATTGGCGGAGAGTCAAGGCCTGGGCCAGTCCTGGGGCTGCATTTGCGTCCCTGGGCCGCTCCCGGGGTCCGGCCCAGCTCAGGGTTACGCGACGCGGGACAGGTTGCAAACCCCTAAATTTTTGTTTTTTTTTTTTTTTTGCTTATTTATACCCATTTCTTCAACATTCTTTCACCAATTTCACCATTTCTATTCTAAATTATTTCAATATTTTTTTCTAGGAGTTGTGATTTTTATTTTCTAGGTCTTAATAATTTTTTTCTAGGATTTGTAATATTCATTTTTCGACTGAGCAATGAATTTTCCCAGTTTTAATTTTTCAGCGTTTTTTAATTCACTCATAAAATAGGTTGAAGTTGTGAATAGTGCAATTTAATAGTTGTGTCCCGAGTTGGGGCTTGCAGGGTTAGAAGAGTTGTGGTCTGGAATTCTAATTTAGAGGAATGATAACGTGGAGGGGACTTGGGGCCTGGATTTGGAATGGGGTTGGGAATGCCCTAAGCTTGATCTCGGATTTTCTTTTTTTACACGGGGTTGTATGCTTAAAAAATTTATTAAATGGAGTAATATTGTATTAAAATCGTGCATATTTATATTAAATTATTCCAAACTTACTATATTTATATTCTTTTATTCTACATATTATTACGATCAAAACAAGTACATATAAATATCTGAAGAATTAACGTGAGAGGTGTGCAGCAATCGTAGCTGCAAATGTTGAAAAACAATTTCCAAACACTCTTCCCAATATATGCAAATTTTTAATAGGTAAGTCAACCATTGTAGGTTTGTGGAACATCCACATTGAGGTGGATTAATTTCTAAGGGAAGAAGAATACCAAGAAATGTGCTTGTTTTGAGATTATTTTTCTGCTCATTATTATTCTAGTCATTCTTTGCACACATTCACGGAAGAAGTTATTATTCCTCATTCATATCCACAGTTACCAGGCTGCACGGTCAGCACAATCAGTGTCTCATCTCTTCTTCGCTGATGATAGCATTCTCTTTTGCCGTGCAAATGAGAGGGAAGCTTTGGAACTGGAAAATATTCTCCACATTTATGAAAAAGCTTCTGGGCAGAAAATTAATCTCGAGAAATCTGAGCTAACTGTATGCAAAAACACAGGGAAATGATGTCCCTTTCAACAAAAAATATTTGGGGCTTCCTACTGTAATAGGGAAATCAAAGAAACAAGGTTTTGAGATTCTATTGGAGCGGGTGCATAAAAAACTAAAGAATTGGAAGAAAAATACACTCTCACGAGCAGGTAAGGAAATACTTATCAAGGCTATCATTCAAGCTATACCATCTTGCACAATGAGCTGCTTTCTTCTCTCGGCTTCCATTTGCGATGAGATTGAAAAGGCAATGGCACGCTTCTTTTGGGGTGGAGTGCGAGAAAAACATAAAATCCATTGGAATGCATGGAGCTGCCTAACTACCTCCAAGTTGGATGAGGGATTGGGATTTCGTGATCTTCGCCGGTTCAATTTAGCTATGCTAGGTAAACAATTATGGCGAATAATACAGAAACCTGACTCTCTCATTAGTAAACTTCTTAAAGCAAAATATTATCCAAGAAAGGAGGTCCTCAGTGCTACTATAGGGCATCATACAAGCTATTTGTGGAGAAGCCTTCTTGCATCCCGTGAGCTGGTGAATAAAGGAATGGCATGGAGGATTGGTAATGGGAAAAAAGTTTCAATTATTGGTGAAAAATGGATAAATGACTTGCATCCCTCAGCACCAAAAACCTTCCAAGGAGCATAAAACTCCTACGTCTCTGACTTGATTGACCAACAAAATTTGATATGGAAAGAAGAGACAGTATACAAACTTTTTAACAAGGATGAAGCGAACCGTATTTGTGCTATACCACTTAGCAATCGCATACTGGATGATAAACGAATATGGGGATATGATAAGAAATGAATATATTCGGTCAGGACAGCGTATCACTTGGCGGGTACATTTCTTGCGAAAAGTCAAGAATATAAAGCCTCCTCAAGTAGATTGGAAACTAGCTAGAAAAGATTGTGGCATTCAAAAGTTACACCAAGAATTCGACACTTCTTATGGAGAGCATGTGTAAACATCTTGCCCACTAAGGAAAATCTGTATTGTCGAGGCATTGATGCGGGATCCAACGACGGACCCAGGTGGGGTCGGGTGGGGTCGGCCGACCCCACCACGGCACCACCGGCCGATGAGTACTGCCGAAAACCTCTGCGATTGGCCGCCCGAGCCACTGCAACTCCTTATCCGACCCCACAAAATTAGAGATTTAAGAAGGAAGAGAGAAATAGATATCACCAATTGATAAAATAAAATGGAATAAGATAAGAAATTAGAAGGAATTAGGATAAAGATAGCTTGAATCTTGAATCTGAAGTGAAGAGGAAGGTTTTTGAGAACACGTAGTACTATAAATTTTTGAGAAGAAGCGGCGGAACTTTTTAGCGTAGTGTTAAACCTAGAAGCTTTTTATATTATTGTTTTATGTTTTTGTTGGAGTACAATTTTTATGTCTGGTTTTTTGCTTCCCATAATTATCCGAAAAGATGGAAATGTGGTTTTTTAATTTGATTTTTGTATCAACTGGAAGTAATGAATATAGATCAAAACTTATGAAAAAATTGTTAACCGAAACACTTCATTGATTTGATTTTTATTTAATATTAATTAATATATTTAATTTATAATTTTCAATCTGTTTTAGAAATTGTATAATATTAATAAAATTAAATACAAATTAAAAATATTATTTAAATATTATAAAATACTCCCTCTGTCCCACATTTGTAGTACTCCCTCCGTCCCGGAGTATTAGACTCACTTCTTTTGGGCACATGATTAAAGGAATTGATATTTAAATAGTTAAAGTGGAGAGAGTAAAGTATGAGAGAGGGAAAAAGTAGGGGAGAGAAGAGAGAAAAAAGTAGGTGGAGAATAAAATAAGATAGATCCTTTTTGCTAAAAAAGGAAATGAGTCTAATATTTTGGGACATCCCAAAAAAAAAGTTGGTCTAATACCTTGGGACGGAGGGAGTAACATTTAGTTATAGCACAGGTTTTAAGGAATTGGTGGAGTGTGTAATTAATGAAGTGAGAGGTGGAGTGTGTAATAAATGAAGTGTGTTGATGGAGTGTGTAATAAATGAAGTGAGATGATGGAGTGTGTAATAAATTAAGTGAGTTCGTGGGTCCCTTTTTGACTTTTTGGTTTGTTATTTTTATTTTGATTTATTTTAATGTAGATAATGACATTTGGGTGTAATTTTAGTGAATAATGGGGTAAAATTTTATGTGCAAATATGGTAAATTCTAAATGTTACTCCAAATGTGGGACGGACTTTTATGGCAAAACATTACTACAAATCTGGGACGGAGGGAGTATTATTTTATACATTGTATCCGATCCCACGATTTATATTTTCTGAGTCCGTCATTGGCGGGATCTGTTTGTGAGATTTGTGGCTTGAGTTGCGAGTCAAGTGATCATCTACTGCTACACTGTACTGAAGTGGTTAATGTCTGGAGGTATGGCCCTCTTCGCTTGGACTCTCATCTCCTTAATAGCTCTTCTTTTAAGCAAGTGGTTTGGTTTCTTTTGGAAAAACTACCCCATGAAGCCTTTACACTTTTTGCTTTACACTTTTTGCTTGTACTGCATGGAATATTTGGAAGAGGAGAAATGAATTTTACTTTGACCAAAAAGTTTTTAACTGGGAAGAAATCCTTTTATTGGCACACAAAAATTGGATGGAAATGCTTGACACTTTTGAAAAGAATGTTGGAAATAAAATTGAACATTGCAGTTTGCAGAAATGGGAACCTCCTCCATCGGGCACTCTTATGATGAATAGTGATTAAATGTTCTCCAGAATGGTCGTGTTGGATTGGGGGCGATCTTTAGAGATGAAAAGGGGGTGGTTGTCTTTGCTTGTAAGACCAAACTTAGAGTGGCTGGGTCAACGACATTGATGGAAGGTATCGCAATTCAGTATGGTTTGAATATGACCCTTTTGCATAATATCTCTAAGGTATATGTGCAATGTGATAACCAAAATTTGATCAGGGGACTACGTGGTGATGTGGATCTTGACCCTTACAATGAAGTTGTGAAAGACGACATCTTGGCTATTGCTAGAAGGGACGTCATCGATTTTCAATTCATCCCTAGAGCTTGTAATCGTGTTGCCCACTTATTGTCTAGAAGTCTAAACTTTGTAGAGGCAAACTTTATTCCAGAAAATATTTTGCCTTCTGAAGAAACACTTTAAATTTATAAAATTACCTTATCTTCTAAAAAAAAATATGCATTGATTGATATACAATACACACGGTAGTCTTACATCTTATCGTATATTATCGTTACTCATTAACCTTTTGTTTCATAGCACATGCTAGAAACAAACTATCAATAATAACACACAAAATTTCAATGCTTATGCAAACGATAAGTGGGCACAGCCACGAGAGGCTTCATTCTAGCATTAACCAAACCAAATTTCTCAGTCATATTAATCCCATCCGGAAGCTCCCAATCAAAGCAATGCACCAACTGCGCCAGCACCAGTTTCACCACCGTCAGCCCTAATTGTATCCCGGGGCAACCCCACCTTCCCGCACCAAAAGGTAACAATTCAAAATGATGGCCTCTCAGGTAGAGGTGGCCACGGTTCGAAAACCGCCGGTTCCGGTTCGTCGAAAGCTTGAACCGTAACCGGCCCGGATACCGATTATCCTGTTCCGGTTTAACCGCCAGTTACCGCCGGTTCCGGTTCCGGTTCCGGCGGTTCCGGTTCGGTTCCGGTTCAATTTTATTTTATTTTTTTTAATCTTAGAGTTATTTAAATCTTAGAGTTATAACTTTTATTGCAATTCTATAGTAAAATCCAAAGAGAATTGATAACGATAACGATAAAGAATTGCAATTTTATTGATTTGAAACTTTGAATGTAAATTTCTATAATACAATTACAAGTTACAAAATACAACAATACAAGTACAACTTAAGTAAACAAGTAGAGAGTAAATTGAGAGAATGAGGTAGAGAATAGAGAATTGGAGATTGAGAGAGAAATACTTGTTAACACAAGAATAAGGTGAGTAGAAGTGATGAAGAAGGGGGTATTTATAGACGAAAAATGGGGGAAAAATTTGATATTAAAAAAGAAAAAAAATTGAATTTCAAATTTGAAAACGGTCGAAAACCGCCGGTTTCTGACCGAACCGCCGGTTTGTGTCAGAAAACCGCCGGTTTCTGATCGAAAACCGGCGGTTTCCGACACCTTTTCAGACCCTACGCTGCAACCCTACACGCCTACGCCTGAACCTAGCCCTGAACCGTCGGGAACCGGTGGTTTTGTGTCACAAACCGGCGGTTTTCCGACACAAACTGGCGGTTTTCCGGCCTTTTTCAGCCCTACGCCTGCAACCCTAGGAACCTACAGGCGACAGCTAAATATTCCCGGCTAACCGGCGGTTAACCGCCGGTTCCGGTTTCGTATTTTTGGAACCGTAACCGAACCGTTATAACCGTGAAACCGAATTTCGAACCGGAACCGGTGCCGGTTGGGAACCGGTAGTTAACCGGCGGTCCGGTTTGGTTTGGCCACCTCTGCTCTCAGGTCTATCTCGCTACCAGCGAACCTCTCTGGTATAAAAGAGTCAAGGTCTTGAGCCCAATTTAATTTAATTAAATCCCTTCTTTGAACCCAAATACTAAATCCTTTTTCTTGAGCCCAAAGATCCCTTTCAATATAATCGTGCGTGGAGAGGAGACGGCGAGAACTTATCAGAGGCCTAGCGACAGTGGTGGCGGGCTGGAATGGCGGAGAACCCGACGGGAACTCGGGGAGATCTCTTCTCTAATTTTGAGGAATATTTTCAAATTCGATGTGTTCTTGAAGAAATGTGACAGAGAGAGAAGACAGTGGGCGTGAATAATTTTGGGAAAGGGAGTTTTTGGCTTCTTGTTAATGCTATTATTATTTTTTTATGATGGTTTCAAAATGGAAGCTACGTGTATTTTTTTTTTTTTTGAAGGGATTATGTACTTCTATTCTTTCATTAAGCCAATGTGTTTAATTTAGTGGGCTAGGGAAATTTTATTTCTTGTCTATTTCTTTTTGAGTTGGGCTAAGAGTGGTTGTTTTATTCCTTGAGCAAGTGGAGGATGTTTTAATATAATTATTTGGGATTGGAACGAGTTACTTAAATCCCTGTGAGCCGAGTTTTCTTTTGCAAAAATTGTTGAAGACGTGAACGGCTGGCCGGCGTCGTCGCGATGCCTTGGGCGACCGAAATTAATCGAAATACTTAAGCTTCTAATTGGAAAATTTGCAATCTTATCGATAAAAACAATCAAAGCTTTAAGATACATGCATCTTGATTATTTTAAATTCAAAGGTGATACCTAGCAAGTGAATCGTGATCGCAAAAGAAAGAATATAATTTCGGATTAAGTACTCAAGGTGGGCATTATTTCCTAAACTCTTTTATTTTTTGAAATCATGATTATGGTGTTATAAGAGCGGTTTAAATGTTATGTCATGTCTGTGATTGTTTTTATGATGTTGTTGGTGCGCCCTAAGAGCATCCGCAATGGTGCTTAGGCCAGCCATAGGCCAGCCATAGGCTAGCCATTCTCTCCTCTGCCACGTCAGCAACACTAAAAAAACCACCTGCCACGTCAGATTTAGGCCAGCCATAGGTCAGCCGCAATAAAAATAATTCAAAATATACTACATTTACGGAATTAAAATTGCGATATACGGAATTAAATTTACGACACATATACGGGAAAAATAATCCATTCCATTAAAAAAAGTACAAAGATTTAAAAAAAAAGTACATGATTTTTTTTAAAAAAAAAGGGCTTCAACAAACGAGCCCCGCCACTCTCTACTCCTCATCGCCGTCGCCGTCGTCCTCGTCGTCGCCGTCGCCGCTGCCGCCACCCGTGGTATCTGAGCCCACGTCGGAACCCCCCAGCCGTGACCTCGCGATCTCTAAATCAGCACGCATGCTCTCGAGCATCTCGTAAAGAAACCTCTTCTCCGTGGGGTCAGTGGCGTTCTTCCACTCTCGGAAGACCTGTAACATCTGAGCCCGCGTTTGGTTACGCGAATGGAGAGTGTACTCGAGTGGGGCGGCTGGGAGGGCGGAGGACTGGACCTCGCGGGGCGATAGGGGGGATCCGCCCCTCGCAGCCCGCTGCGCCCGCTTCTGTCCAACCGGGCGGGGGCGACCAGTAAATGAAGGAGGGGATGGAAACTCCTCAGCATCCGGGGGGAGGTCGTGGGATCCGCCGCTGCTGCCGCTGTAGTCGCCGCTATAGTTCAGTCGCTGCTTTTTCGGCCACCCAGCGTCGCACCCCGCCCGGAACTTCTCGGATTCCTTCAACAACAAGAAGCACTCCCAGAAGGTGAACTCCTTATACTTCCCCTCCAAGGGGAACTGACTCGCGGCTATCCTCCGGGCGTCGTCCTCAGTCTGCCCACTTCTGAGCTGACGGAGGGCGTTGGCGTACAAATTCGCAAAACTGCCCACCGCGGCCCTGGTGCGCTCCCACCCCTTCCGGACCTCCTCGTTGCTGAAGTCCTTCCCGTGCGGGCAGTGCCTCTTATAAGCAGCTCTGATCTTCGCCCACATGTTGACGACCCGCTGGTTGTTCGCAACCAGCGGATCGTCGCGCACCTTCAACCACCCCTTGGCCACCCCGGCGTACTCATCCTCCGTCCACTTCCTCCGGCCAGTGGCAGCGGGCTGCGATGACTCGCCGACCGCCTTCCCCCTCCCCCTCCCCCTCGTCTTCTTCTTCGGCGCGGCCGGTCTCGTTAGAACGGGAGTATCATCGTCCCCGAGATCGATCCCCATATCATGCAATGACAGAAGGTCATCGCCAGAGAATTGCGTCTCCACCGGGGTCGACGTGTGAGACGAAGCCGTCAAAAAATCAAGCGAGGGCCGATATACCGCGTCCCCTCCCGGTGACCCCTGAACCCCCCCCCCCCCCCCCCCGGCATCCCGGGATGCATACCGTGCGGCATCCCCCCCGCCACATCATCCCCATCATCTGCTGCAGCATCATCTGCTGCTGCATCTGGGGCATACCCCCCCCTCCCACCCGGGCGCTGACAGCCCGCCGCTCCCCTGCCCGCCGCCCGGCATCCCCCCCGGCATACCCCCCTGGTTCCCCCCATCGCCCCCCACCGAGCTCTCCCGCCTCGCGCATCTACAAACACAGTTGAACATGTGGAAAATCATAGGTGAATGGAAGGCGGCACCTGACCCTGTGAAGAAGGGGCTTCTTTTTTATCTCCTCCAGAGTATGCGGCCGCAATGGCGGCTAGCGCACGTAGCAGCGACGGCGACGATGAGGAGTGAGGCGGGGCTCGTGTGTGGAAGCAGGAGGGGTTTTTTTTTAATTATGTAATTTTTTTTAATGTACTTTATTTAATTTAAATAAAATTTATTGCATTTTCCTATATTTGTGTCGTAAATTTAATTTCGTATTTTGCGTGATTGTAATGTATTGATTTTTTATAATTTTGTTGGCCTATGACTAGGCTATTGCTTGTCCAGTTTCTTGTCCTGATGATGTGGCAGGAGGGATTTCTTGTCCTGATGATGTGGCAGGAGGAGTTTTTGGCTAGACTATTGCCATTGGAGATGCTCTTATATAGAGGGAGATAAAAGTAAGAAAGTGAAAAAAGTTAGAAAGAATAATGTAGAAAAGTGAATAGAATAAAGAGAATAAAGTAAGTGAGAGAAAAAAGTAAAAAGAAGTGAGCAAGTTATTATAATATAGGAATGTCTTAATTTTGAAGAAACTTTTCAAAAAAAAATAAATAAATAATTCAACTATATAAGAATTGATTATAAGGTGTGTACGGCAAAGATGTGATTTGTTCATTCGCATTGATTTTAAGGTGTGTACGACAAAGATGTGATTTGTTCATTCGCATTAGATTAGGGGGGTCAAATCGTGTGTGTTGTGTCGTTATCGTGTCGACACGATAATGACACGACACGATAGCAACAAACACGAACACGACCCGTTAATTACACTCCAAACACGAACACAAACACGACCTGCTACCCTCTGACACAAACACGACACGATCTCATTAACGACACAAACCACTTCGGGTCAACCACGAAACGATAACAACATATATATGACATGACACAATAACGGCTATATTAATATTATTTCTTAACGTGTAACACGGACATGACACTATGCTAGTACTAAGTGCTCCATCAGACTAAACCTAATTTAAATTTTAAAATAAATAAATTAATAATATTATTATAATATATTAATATTATTTCTTAACGTATAACACGAACATGACACAAAATTTTTGTGTTATTATCGTGTCGACACGATAAGGACACGAACCCTATAAGCTTTGACACATACCCATTAATTTCGTACAGATTCGTGTCGTGTTATCGTGTCATGCCAAAAATTGTCATCTTAGATTAGATAATGACAATACACTTGTAATGATAAGACACTTGTGGTGATAAATTCATGGTTGTCCTAGAGTGTCATGTATGACAAATTCAAGGTGTGTACGATTTGTTCATTCGCATTGATTATAAGGTGCTTACGGAAAAGATGTGATTTGTTCATTTGCATTAGATAATGACAATTAACTTGTAGTGATGAAACACTTGTGGTGATAAATTTATGGTTGTCCTATAGTGTCATATATCACATGAATTTGACGTATAAACAATCGATAAAGTAGAAAAAGATAAGTGAGTTGACTGAAAATACACATCATTTGATATAGCAGAAAAAGAAAAGTGAGTGGTTATAAAATACACCATCATTGTCATGTCCCCTATTAATAATCTTTGTATTGAATGATATAAGTTTTATTGAAATTAAGAAAATATGAGAGGAAACGAGAAATAGCTAAATGATTATTAACTGAAATTGAAATTGAGAAAACTCACTGAAATTGAAATTGAGAAAACTCTTGGGAAGAAAGTAAGAGAAAGAGAGAAAATGTTAAGATTAAGGGAGCTGATACAACCCGAGCCAATCCATACTCTGATTAGTTAGAACCAGCCCTCTGCCAAGTAGCACTTCTCCAACTAGCCCAAACGAGCCCACCTAGATAATTTATTTTAAGTCATAGATAGAGTGTATTATAAGCTTGATTTCGGATTTCCTTTGTTGATTCTTTATGATTCTAATTAATTTGTTGTTAAATGGTGTTGAGTGTTGATTAAAAAGTTACTCTCTCCGTCCCATTTTAGGAGTTCCGGTTTATCATTTTTGGGTGTCTAACTTTAGGAGTCCCGGTTGTAATATTCCATAAATGGTATTAGGCCCCACATTCCACTCACCTTTTATTATAAAACTAATATAAAAAAATAGGACTCACGTCCCACTATATTTTTTCACCAACTTTCCTTTACATTTCTTAAAACTCGTGCCGAACTCAACCGGGACTTCTAAAATGGGACGGAGGGAGTATTAATTTGTTTTGAATAGTGATACTAATTACTACCTCCGTCCCTAAAAATTTGTTCCATTTTTCCATTTCCGTCCGTCTCCCAAAATTTGTCTCATTTCACTTTTATCATTTTTTATAATGGACCACGTATTTCACTAACTCATTCCTACTCACATTCTTTATAAAACTAATATATAAAAGTAGGACTTACAATCCACTAACTTTTTCAACTCACTTTTCATTACATTTCTTAAAACGCGTACTGGGTCAAAATGGGATAAATTTTGAGGGACGGAGGTAGTAATATTTATTCAAATCATACATATGTATATTGAATCATTCCAAACTTAATACATT
The DNA here is from genome assembly GCF_029641045.1 of Salvia hispanica. NCBI lineage: Eukaryota > Viridiplantae > Streptophyta > Magnoliopsida > Lamiales > Lamiaceae > Salvia > Salvia hispanica. The sequence continues at coordinate 16,365,802 of NC_142694.1, forward strand.
TATAGTCTTTTATTCTATTATGCACGTATTATTATGATCAAAACAAGTTTGAAGAATGTGGTAGGTGTGCAGCAATCGTAGCTGCAAATGAAAACAATTTCCAAACACTCTTTGAAATAAATGCAAATCATTACAAGGTTAGTCAACTATTGTTGGCTTGTGAAACAACCACATTGAGGTGGATTCATTTCAATGGAAGAAGAATCCCAAGAAATGTGCATGTTTTCAGATTATTTTTCTGCTCATTAATATTCAAATCATCATTCTTTGCATACATTCACGGAAGAAGTGATTATTCCTCATTAATATGCATTGATTGATATACAATACACATGGTAGTCTTACATCTTATATTATCGTTACTCATTAATTAGCCTTTTGTTTCATAGCACATGCTAGAAACAAACTATCAATAATAACACAAACTTTCAATGCTTATGCAAACGATAAGTGGGCACAGACACGAGAGGCTTCAATCTAACATTAACCAAACCAAATTTCTCAGTCATGTCCACATCACTCTCCTTCATCCCATCTGGAAGCTCCCAATCAAAGCAATGCACCAATTGCGCCAGCACCAGTTTCACCACCGTCAGCCCTAATTGTATCCCGGGGCAGCCCCGCCTTCCCGCACTAAACGGTATCAGTTCAAAATGGTGGCCTCTCAGGTCTATCTCGCTACCAACGAACCTCTCTGGTGTAAAAGAGTCAGGGTCAGGCCAAACATCGGGATCCCTCCCTATAGCCCATACATTCACCATCACTCTTGCTTTTTTAGGCACGTGGAACCCTCCGACCTCGCAGTCCTCCATGGATTCATGAGGAATCAAGAAGGGCCCCACGGGATGGAGACGCAGGGCTTCCTTGACCACGCAATCCAAGTATTTGAGTTTACCAAGATGTGATTCTTCAACCATTTGATCCAATCCCACCACTGACTCCAGTTCTTCCTGGAGTTTCTTCATTACTGCTGGATGCTTCATCAGTTCCGACATTGCCCACTCCAGTGCTGTTGATGAGGTATCCATCCCTGCGACGACCATATCCTTGTACATATAAAAAAAAATTAAACATGAATATTCACGCAAACTAGTATTATTAAAAGAGCGACAATAAATATTATTATTACGAGGAGAATGGCCTTGACATGGCGACGATCAAAGTCAAATCCCGCTTCTCCGGATTCCATAATCTCCATCAGTGTATCAACGATGTCTCCATCTGTCTGCTTCTTGTTCCTCTTTACGTGCTCATCAATTATTTTTTCCAAAATTCCATCAATAATCTTGCTCACTCTCTTCATCTTGCCATGTAATCCCTGGAGATTGAGCACGCCAATGTACGGAAAATAGTCAGCCAGATTGAATTTCCCCAGAATCACCATCGCCTCCTTGATCGCCTCTTCGAATCCTTTGTCCTCCATAGTCGAATATCTCTTCCCAAACACCATCAAGAAGTTAATGTCGCAGTTGAGGGCCGTAATCCGGGCGCTGAGATCAACGGCTTCCCGGGTTTCAGCAGCCCGTTTAAGAGAAGTAACGAAAAGCCCGAGCTCGGCCCGTCTCATGGGCTGGAAATGGCTGATCTTCACGTTGCTCAGCAGCTTCAACGTGAAGAGTTTCCGCATCTGGCGCCAGTACGGGCCGTACGGCCCGAAAGCCAAGTCTCTCTTGTCGTAGAGTATGCACGCGGCGGCCTCGTTGGCAGGCCGGCTGGCGAAGGCGAGGTCGTGCGTCTTGAGGACGAGTTCGGCTGCAGCGGGAGACGACACGACGAGTGCTGGCACGAAGCCGAAGCGCAAGCCCATGATCGGGCCGTGTTTTCGGGCCAGGCGGTGTAAATCACGGTGAGGATTCTTCCCCAGGAGGTGGAGATGGCCTAATATGGGAAGGCCTTTCGGGCCGGGAGGCAGCCTCTTCTTGCTTCTCGGCCCGAGAAGTTGTTGGAGGAAATACAATAACACAATTAATGATAAAACAAGCCAAATCATGGCCATTTTTCAACTTAATATTAACAATGCTTGTGTATTTTTGGTGAAGCTAGTTGTTTAGGTGCTCATTCCGGAAATGAAGATGGAGTATTTATAGATACAAACGTGCATGAAAATGTTGTTAGAATCTAGTATAGTATTGTGATCATGATAATACCTATTTTCAACGGTTCACACATGCGATTTATGTGTACGTCAAAGATGTAGTACTCCCTCCGCCCACCCACTGTTTTCTAGTAGTATTTTAAATTTGTCGATAAATATTTTTTATTATTTTTTACTAAAAATGTGAATCTCATATTAATTCACTCACATTCTATCATACTCGCTTCGTCCCCTATAATTTTTCGTCATTTGACCAAGCACGGATTTTAAGAAATGTAATAAAAAGTGAGTTGAAAAAGTTAGTGGTATGTGGATCCTATTTTTATATACTTAGTTTTATAATAAAATGTGAGTGAGAATTAGTTAGTGGAATATGAGGACCACTACCAAAAATGGTAAAAGTGAAAGGTGATAAATTTTTAGGGGCAGACGGAAATGAAAATAAGTGATAAATTTTCAGGGACGGAAGGAGTAATACCAATATAAAAGTAGCAATCAAGTTACACTAAGTTTTCCTTATTATTTTTATTTTTACAAAATCAAACAATTTCTTAAATAAGAAACAGTTAAAATTGGAACATTTATTGACGTATATAGGAAATACTCCATTGCGACAGTATCTTCGATGGTCCACCCGTGTGAATTATGTGATAGATAGACTTTAAGGAGTACGGCAAAAATGTGGTTTGTTCATTTGTTGTTGCTTACGATATGACAATTGAAGTGTGGAATTCATGGTCTTTGGTCATATTAACTGTTGAAACAAGTAGGCAAGAATAGAGAATATTCAAAAGGAGACTGAGTCAAGAATGAAGAATTAAGAAGAGATATTTTCCTTATTTGAGTCGAATTAAGAAATCAAAAGATCAACACTTAAATGAATAGATTTTAGTTGAATTATACTAGTATTTCATGTTTATCAATAGATCCACTCTTTCATTTCATTTTCCCACTTATTTAAGTCTCAAAGTCTCAAATTGCTTTTGGTAAATGAAAAATATAATGCGAGTAAAACATTTGGCTAATTAAATGAGGTCATTTAATACATTTAGTCATTTATGTCTAATTTTTACATATATACGAATTATGTTGATAAATTTAGAAACTTAGCATGTTGAAATTTACTATTGGACAATTGAGAAAAATATTAAAGTTATGATATAATGTCTTTTTTTAAGTCGCGGGATGGATCAGATTTTTTTGCCGAACTTCATGTTTTTTTTTGGCATTTTCCCTAACAATAGTAATTTTAGAAAAGGAAATGTAAACTGATTAATGAGAAATTCTCAATGTTAAAAAAAGTACAAACTCCATGATGGACTAAATTCGATTACAGCCCTAATTCCACGTGCACGACATTTTTATTTCAACATAATTATTTATCATACTGCTAATACATAAGATGTATCTCAAGACACATGCAGTCGAAACCTAGGAATGGCCATGAGATGCTTAGCTCTAGCCGTCACCAAACCAAAGTGCTCAGACATGTCTATTTCACCGGGCTTCATACCAGGAAGCTCCCAATCAAAGCAGTGCACCAATTGCGCCACCATTAGTTTCACCACGGTCAGCCCTAGTTGCAGCCCCGGGCAGCCCCTTCTACCCGAACCAAACGGTATGAGCTCGAAATGGCGGCCTCTCAGGTCTATCTCGTTACCAATGAACCTCTCTGGTGTAAAAGAGTCTGGGTCAGCCCAAACATCAGGATCCCTTCCTATAGCCCATGCGTTCACGATAACTCTTGCTTTTTTAGGCACGTAGAAACCTTGGATCTCACATTCCTCCATGGATTCGTGCGGGATCATCAGGGGCACCACAGGGTGGAGACGCAGGGCTTCCTTGACCACACAGTCCAAGTATTCGAGTTTGTCTAAATGTAATTCTTCAACCATTTGATCCAATCCCACCACTGATTGCACTTCTTGCTGGAGCTTCTTCATAACTGCTGGATGTTTCATCAGCTCCGACATTGCCCATTCTATTGCAGCTGCAGACGTATCCATTCCTGCTATGAGTAAATCCTGCACCAATGTAAAAAAATCTCATTTTTTTATCTCATGTTACTTGAGTAATTCTTTTATTTTATTTTCTTGTACTTTACTCTTTTGATACTCCGTACTTAAGACACTAGAAATAAAATTTCTTAAAACCTCGTGCCTAAAATAAAGACTCAAGTAACATGAGACAGACCAGTAGCACGGCCTTAATATGTCTCCGGTCGAATTCGAACCCAGCTTCCCCAGACTCCATGATCGCCATCATCGTATCAACAAAGTCCTCGCTCCGCTCCTCCTCCCCCCTCTTCGTTACATGATCGTCGATGATTCTCTCCAAGAATCCATCAAACACCTTGCTCAACCGCTTCATCCTCCGGTTCAGCCCTTGCAGATCAAGACTCCCGACGTAGGGGAAGAAGTCGGCGAGATTGAACTGCGCCGCCACCGCCACGGTCTCCATGAACAGCGCTCTAAACCCCTCCTCATCAAGCTCCCCGTCGGAATACTTCCTCCCCAAGATCATCAAGCAGTTCATGTCGCAGTTGACGGCCGAGATCGCCGCGCTGAGATCAACGCTCTCTCCCCCCTCCGCGGCGTGCTTCAGAGAGCTAACAAGAAGCCCGATCTCGGCCTTTCTAACGGGCCGGAATCGGTCGATCTTGAAATTGCTCAGCAGCTGCAACGTGCAGAGTTTCCGCATGTTGCGCCAGTACGGGCCGTACGGCCCGAACACGAGGTTCCGCTGCTCGTAGCTTAGCTGGCGCGCGGCGTCATGAGGGGGCCGGCTTGCAAAGACGAGGTCGTGGGTCTTGAGGACGAGCTCGGCTGCGGCCGGGGATGAGATGACGACTGCGGGCACGGGGCCGAAGCGCAGCCCCATGACCGGGCCGTGTTTTCGGGCTAGATTGCATAGGTCGACATGGGGATTCTTGCCGAGGAGGTGGAAATGGCCTAGTAAGGGAATGCCTATCGGGCCCGGGGGCAGTTTTTTTCGGGTTTTCGGGCAGACTAGTTTTTTAAAGAAATAAACAAGTAGGGTTGCTGATAAAACCGCCCATAGCCATGCCATTTTTGCAATATATCTCAGTGTGAAATTCGATTGTAATCTGATTTATGAAATGTGTGGTTTGTTAGTGGTGGCATATTTAACGTGTGATGGTAACCTAGATGGTGTAGTAAAAAATTTAGACAACAAAAATTAGTATCGTAAAGTTTACTTCTTTAGCGGATAGATCAACGTGAGTATCAAGATAAATGTTGATCTCAACGAATCCTTGTTACTTAGTGGTGGTTTTTTTCAGTGAGTCCATCTTCATATTATATAATCCTTGTTAGTTTGTGGTTGTTATATCAATAAGTCCATCTTCATTTCTTATAATTATATGCTCATGTTGTTTATTTTTAAAAAGGGATAATAGTTGTTTAAATCATGCAATTTGGTCAAATTATGGTATATCTCGTAAACTTTGAAATTGGAATATTAAATCACAGGATGATATGACCTCTTCCTACCTGAACCAAATGGCATGAGCTCGAAATGGCGGCTTTTCAGGCCTATCTCGCTAATGAAATTAAAAAGGTACCACAACGTTCAAATGTTGAGAAAATAAATTGATTTTCGAATGTTCAAATAGTCAACACAAATCTGTAACATGGAACTTATTCCAAAAATATTGATACGAGATGTCTTGAACTTCCTAAAAGAAATTTAATAGTACTATGATTTTCTATTCTTCCTCACCCAATTCTTACACGTGTATAGATTGCATTGGCATAATCATCGGTTACATGGAATGATTAAATGGATCCATTTTGCTAGATTCCAGATTATTTGATAATCAAACTCGTAATTTTATGATTCGATTCGAATACATTTTTTAACCAGGACATCTATCGGCTAATTAATTCCCTTGCTAATGTAGAGGGTTGGGAGAGTCACGAGACAATTGGCCCAAGAATTTAAATTTACTATGCATATACAAAGTCGAGGATCAAACCCTGACCTTTTTTAAGGATCGAATACACTTTTTTTTTTTGTCTTTGATATATTGAGTTGGTGGCGAGGAATAACACTATTTGCTATAATATCTGGGTGGAATTACCCTTATTTGAATTGGTAGTCATATTTTTTATTTTTCAAAGTGTGAAATAGGTAGTATTGAAAGTTGTAACTTTATAAGGTGATAGATGAACATCATAACCAAGATTGATCTCCACGATTCCATTTGTTAGTTTTTTTTACCCCGAGTAAAGCTAATTGTGTTCGGATTGTCGACTGCAACGGCAGTTTGATATTGTTCACTTTGAGTCAAACATTTTTTGTCACTTTCAAAAGGCCTCAAACTGATTAGGGTTGCACAAGAATTATATACATCTTCCAACTTTCCTCAAACTCTCGATGTGGGATTGGTTTGTACTCAACAAGGTTGATTCTCTCAATCAATTTAATCTGATTAGATCCATTCAGTGTAATATGCTATGGTTTGGTTACAAAGGACATATGTTGTTGTTTGGTTTATTTCTATGATTATTTTATGAAAATATTTGGTTATTAACAAGATTACTATCAAGCTAAATTTATTTATTATATACATTTATGAATCAATTTTAATTAATAAAATCATAACCACAAAAACTAGAAGGATGGTTGTCGAGAGCACCACAACCATGGACATAGAACCTATGGAGGGTCTCGTGAAGCAGACTCAAAATTGAAATCATTTTATAATAGAAATCGCCACAAACTAGAAATCTGCACAAAATAGAATCAACAAGAACTAGAATTAGCACGAAAGTTGAATGAATCCTCGAAATTGAAATCATTTTAAAATAGAAATCAGCACAAACTAGAAATCTGCACGAAATAGAAATTAGCACAAACTAGAAATTAGCACGAGAGCACGAACATTTTTGTAGTGTATGAGTAATAATTGTACTTTTTTACATCAAATTTATGCAACTTCCTTTCACAAGCCTTGCCCAGGACACTTATGTAATACCTCGATTAAATTATGGTCGGTTGTCGCAGTATTGAATGCAATTTTAGCTTTTCTTCCCTCCACGGTTACCTTGTATTATGAAGCAACTGGTATAAAAAAGTTCCCCATTCTTCTCAATCAGCAAGGCAGCCAACATCAACGAGCATGGGCACATGACCACGACCACCCATAAGGCACATCATCTGACGCATCTAGTGTTGATCAGCAGAGGAAGCGCGAACTGATACACTATGACGCAGAAAATTGTTCCAAATGCAAGTGTATCTAATTAGATCATCTTGGATTTCTTCACAACTACCGCAGCTCCAAAGGAGACAGCGGAACTCATAGACAACATGGCAAAAGCGAGGAAAGTTGCCGAGAACTTCAAAGCACGTCCGACTGACTTCCTCTCAAGAAAATATGACCATATGATGCTAACCACATTCAAGACAGCACTAAACATGGCCACGAGGTTAAAGAAGACAAAGAGAAGGTACGCCAATGTAGTAGGACCACTTAGGCGGCCAAAGTTGTCGCTGAGGGTGAGCATAGCAGCATAGCAAGACCCTGCAATTACGGTGGACATGAGTAGAAAAGTCTCCACCATTTTGTTACCGGCCTCCATTTCAACCTCGCCTATCAGCCTCAGCCTCCTCCTATTCTCCCTCCTGCTCCTCCTTTTCTTCCTCCTCACTTATCTCATGAACATGAGGTGGTATGTCTGACCTCGTCTCCTCCGAGCTTCCCATGAAACTGGAGGAGAATAATGATTAATGGTTGGATACAATAATCTCTTAAATTAAAGATGTAGTGTTACTTTAAAAAAAAGTGTGATTAGAAGATTATACATACATAATGCTACAAATGACTCCTATTTCCTATAGATACAGTAATCTCTTGAGTTAAAAAAGATGTAGTGTTATTTAAAAAAAAAAGAGTGATTCGAAGATTAAACATACATAATACCATAAATTACTCCTACGGTAAGATACATACAGTAATCTCTTAAATTAAAGATGTAGCTAGTGTTATTTTTTTTAAAAATGAGTGGTTCGAAGATTAAACATACGTAATACCACGAATTACTCCTATTCTACTCCTCCAGTAACAAAATAAAGTAATCTCTTAAATTAAAGATGTAGCTAGCTAGGTGTTATTTTTTCTTTTCTTAAAGTGTAATTCGACGATTAAACATACATAATACCACAAATTACTCCTACGATAAGATACATACAGTAATCTCTTAAGAGTAAAGTTCATAATTGGTCCTGAACATATGGTCATTTTACGTTTTTGGTCCTAAACATTATCTTTCAGATTTTTTGGTCGTGCGCATTTCAGTTCGGATCACAATTGGTCCTGCACATTTCAAATCGTATCACAATTGGTCCTCCCGTCAACATTTCCGTTAAAAACTAACGGTCAACGGGTTTCATCCCGATTTTGACCAAATTAAACTTTTAATTCTGATTTTTTACTCCCTAATTAATTTTCTAATTATTTTTATAAATTTCATGAATTTCAATATATAGTAGACAAAATATCAACAAAATCGTAAAATCGTCAATCTATTATAATATTATAGTAATAGATTTGGTCAACTACATGTATGTGTTTTGCAACACAAAAACACAAAAATATCAATACAATGTTACCGATAGGGGTGAGCAAAAAATCCGAAAACCGAATATCCGAACCGATCCAAACCGAAAATTTAAAATTCGGTTCGGTTTGTTCGGTTTTTCAGTTCGGTTCGATTTCAAAATTTGAAAAATTTCGGTTTTTCGGTTCGGTTCGGTCGGAAAAAAAACCGAATAACCGAAAAACTGAATTATATTTAATTATATTATATTTTATATATATATATATTAATAGGATCATGATCAATTGAGATTATTTAGGCTAATTGAGAAATGAGATGCAATATCAGCCACTCATTTTTATTAAATGAGTGGTCCAGATTTTGCCAGACAATAAATATTATTTGATTAATTTAATATGAAAGGGTAAAACTGTCTTTTCCCGTTTTAATTTAGGGTTCTTCACCAGATTTTATTTTTCGTCGGCGATTCTGGTGAGATTTAAGGATTGAATCATATCTCTCATTGAATCTATTTTAATGATTTATGATTAAATTGATTTGCAAAATTAGACTCAGACGGTTTCAACGATTTCAACGATACCAGATTTGCGATTCAATTTTAGAAAAATAGACGACCTGTTCGACGGATTTCTCTGTTGATTTTGACGTTTTTCGGTCGATTATACCCACTTTTATTCTGTTTTTATCCTTTATTTGTTGATGCCCAGTTAAATTTGTTCCTAATTAGTTTTATTTTATTTTATTTTCTCATCTTCAGGTTCGATTTCAGTTCATAATCAACAGCTAAGTGTTATTTGATGGATTCTTCATCTTATTCCGAGTCTACGTCGACGAATGGTGGAGGTAGTTTGGTTTGATTTTCATTAACATGAATTTTTTGTGTTATGTTGGTGATTTATGCTCTGTTGACATGATTTGAAAATCTGTTGACATGATTTATGTTAGTTGGTAAATATTTTGTGTTGTTGTTATGCTCTTTGTGGACATTCTGTTTCATTAACATTATTTTGTTGTGTTATGTTGGTGATTTATGCTCTGTTGACATGATTTATGTGTACTTGTTAATTATTCTGTTGACATAGTGTGTTTGAATTGGTGTATTCTAATTAAATTGGACATTTTGATCCTGGTAATTTGAAGCATGTTCTGATATTTTGGTTTTACATAACTTATATCAATTGTCTAAGAATTTTACAAGAGTGCAGCCACGTCTTTAGATATAACTATAGGGGTAATTTTCTGATTTATGTGAAGCTACTTGAGAAATCAGCTCAATAATTCTTGACTGAGGAAATAAATGTTAGTCTTAGTGGATCAATGTTTGGTTGGATTTTCTTTAATGTAAAAGTCCATATGATATGACCATAATCAGAGTCTTTAACTTGATTTTAAAAAATCAGTTAGTTATTGGCTAAGCAAAAGACCATAAATACTTAGAAGGTTGAGAAACATGGTTGAGTTTGGAATCTATGGATACTTTAGGTGTAGACTGTTTAACCCTTTTTTCTTAATCAGTTGTGAACTTTCAAGGGAAAAGTATGGGTTATGAGCTCTTTGTTAACATTCTGTTGTTGATTTATGCTCTGTTGAAATGACTTGAAAATCTGTTGACATGATTTATGTTCCTTGGTAAATATTCTGTGTTGTTGCCATGCTCTTTGTTCACTTTCTGTTTCATTAACATTATTTTGTTGTGTTATGTTGGTGATTTATGCTCTGTTGACATGATTTATGTGTACTTGTTAATTATTCTGTTGACATCATGTGTTTCAATCGGTGTATTCTAATTAAACTGGACATTTTGATCCTAGTAATTTGAAGCTTGTTCTGATATTTTGGCTTACATAACTTATAACAATTGTCTAAGAATTTTACAAGAGTGCAGCCACCTCTTTAGAGATAACTAAAGCTGTTATGTTTTTGATTTATTCTCTGTTGACATGACTTGAAAATCTGTTGACATGATTTATGTTCCTTGGTAAATATTCTATGTTGTAGGGTCTGTTATTCCAATTTGCAAGCCTGAGTTGAGGCCTTATGAAGGTAAAAAAATTTCTTCTCTTGAGGAAGGAATTTCATTTTATCAAAAGTATGCTCAGGGGTGTTGTTTTGATTGTCGAAGATTTGGAAATAGGTCTAGTGGTGGTGTTATTATTTTTCAGTATATTGTTTGCAATAGACAAGGATTTCATACAGTAGATTCGTTGGATGTTGATGTTAATGTATCTGAGGATGGTAATGTGTCTGATGATGATGAAGTATCTTCAAAGAAGAGACGTAGACGTGGCACCAAAAGGTGTGGATGTGGAGCGAGAATTAGTTTTAAGTTTTTTTCTGATTTTGGTGATAAGTATTACCTTGTGCATCAGTTTGTTGAGGAACACAATCATACTATGGTTGACAAAGATCATAAGAGATTTATGAAAGGTAATCGGAGTTTGAATGATGTTCATCACAAGTTTGTTGAAGATTGCACCAAAGCTAACATCGGTCCTACCTCTACTTTTAACTTATTAAAAGAGTTTTTCGGTGGTTATGATGTTGTTGGGTGTACGTTGACTGATGTTAGGAATTGTTCACGTGATATTAAAGAGAAATTAAAAGAAATGGATGTGCAAATGATCCTAAATCAGATGCAAGAGAAGAAGAGAATTTGTGAAGGCTTTTTTTACAAATATCAATTATCACCTGAAGATAATAAGTTAGTGAGCTTATTCTGGTCTGATGCTGAGTCTCGGAAGCATTACCACATGTTTGGAGATGTTGTAGCATTTGATACAACATATTCAACAAACAGGTAGTTTATTTATTATACTTAGTAATTGACATAGATAGTAGTTGATATGGTAGTTGACATATGATACATTTGTACTTTGCATCATTTCTGATTTAATAGTTGACATAGCATATACCTATAATTGACATTATTGATGTTTTGTGTTGATGTATTTGTTCAATAGGTATCGTATGGTGTTTGGTCCATTTACCGGGAAAGACAATCATGGGTGTCCTATTGCGTTTGGAGCTGGTTTCGTATCTGGTGAGAATTGTGATGCATTTTCATGGCTTTTCACTGTATTTTTTGAATGCATGGGTGTTGCTCCAAGAATCATAATCACTGACCAAGATTGGGGAATGAGGCTTGCCATTGAGAAGGTATTACCTGGTACAAGGCATCGTTTGTGTATGTGGCATATTATGAGCAAGTTATTTGAGAAGATACCTAAATCAATTTCTGATAGAGAAAAGTTTAGTAAGGAGTTTAAATCTTGTGTTTGGTCAGAGTTGTTAGATCCGGATGAGTTTGATATATTAAGGACTAGTATTGTTGAAAAATATAGTGTAGAAGATCATAAGTGGTTTAAGGATATGTTTTTGATCAGACAGATGTGGATCACAAACTTCTTTAGAGATGTTCCTATGGGTTCTTTAATGAGAACAACATCTTTTTCAGAATCTGAAAACAGTTTTTTTAAGAGGTACTCGAAACCGTTGTTCAATTTTGCTGACTTCACTCTTCAGTATAACAATGCCATTGATGCTCAAAGGAATCAAACTGAAAGGCTTGACTATTATGATTCTGTAATCACTCCAAAATATGTCACTGATTTAGCATTTGAGAAGCAATTGGGATCTGTTTACACAGATAGGATGCTTAGAGTGGTACAAGATTTGATTGTTGAGGCTGATAAGAGTTGTCGGATGATTAGCATGTCCACATTGGAGAACATCGAGGTCTTCAAAGTTTCTGATGCTAGAAAGAAGATCTTTACAGTTAGACATGAGATAGAGACTGAGTCATATGAATGTGAGTGTAAACTATTTTTAAGGTGTGGTTATCTATGCAGCCACCTTTTTTTCATCCTCGGAAACAAAGATGTCAACAATATTCCAAAGAAATATGTTGGTAACCATTGGCTTAAAAGTGAATTACTAAAGGCAGTTCATGGTCTCACAATTGATGAAAGTGCGTCTGACAGAGGTATGCAAACTGTTTTCTATACATATTTCAGTTTAAGTTTTAGCATGTGTTGTTTAAGCTGTTGACATATCTTATATAGACTGTTGACATCTTATATATGCTGTTGACATTTTATATGTGCACAGGTTCTAACAAAGATGACAACTACAGATTGCTAACAGGTGTCATGGTCGTTACTTTGGTCTATATCAGCGTGCTTTTAGAAATAAAGATCATTTGATTGCTTTGGATAATTTGCTTGCGGGTATTGGTCCTCAAATCTTTAAAGATGACTGTGCTGGATCGTCTTCTCTTGATAAAAATGATTCAATCATGAACATATATGGTATTGCTGTTCCTGAAGAAATAACTGCCCATGCTCCAGATGTGGTTAGTACAAAAGGAGGTGCAACTGACAAGAAAAGCAGGATTAAGTCAAGCATAGAGAAAGCAATTGAAAAAGCAAATAAACCTCATAGGCGTTGTGGAAAGTGTCACAAAGTTACTGATCATAATGCTAGAAGTTGTGGCAGAAAGGAGACATGATTGTTTTTTTTTTTTAATAGTCAGGGGTTTTTTTTTATTTATTTGTTGACATAGACTACAAATTATTGACATTTTCTCATTTGTTGTTTATATCTGATTTTAATCTCTATTGACATCTATTTATGATTCTGTTTTTTTTATTTTAAGATTTGTTTTCTGAGTTGTACACCTTTATACAAAGTGTTGACATTTGGTTATAAGTTGTTGACATTTCAATACAAGTTGGACATGCCTTGCTTTCATGCTCCTTCATGTTTTTAATGTGCACATGTCAACCACTTAAAAATTAAGTCAACTATATATACTGGTCATGTCAACAAGTAATATAATTATGTCAACTATGATGCACATCGTGTCAATGGCACATAACAGTCATGTCAACAACGCTACATATCGTGTCAACTACACGTACAAGTTATGTCAATTATGTTACAAACCATGTTAACTATGCGTACTAGCCATGTCAACAACTAATATAATTATGTCAACTATGGTGAACTTCGTGTCAACGGCATATACTAGTCATGTCAACTATGTTTTAAGCCATGTCAACTATACGTACAATCCATGTCAATTATGTAGGTGAAACTGTGAGATCTTTGCACAAAAATAAATTTGTTACCAAATCAATCTTTCTCCAATCAAAATCTTCTATTGTTCTAATCTCCTGTTGAATTCGCGACACAAAGTTGTTCTGGGATTGTAATGGATCCCAATGAGGCTGCCGATTTGTTATATTCATATACTGCATTTAACATTTTTTTGTTAGTGAAATTTGTCATCCAAATAGTTGACACAGAATTACTCACGCATGGGGATGTTGTCAGAAACAGGCGCGGAGGTGACGATTTTGCCCTTTCTCTTTCCTTGTAGTTCAGGTGTGCTGCCCATACATCAATTACACCTGTACTGATTTCTGAATGGGGTTTCAGAGATGAAAACACTCCTTTGCTTGCCCAAACAAAGCCATTAGTGTAGACACATAAATCACTGAAATGAAAGCGTGCAGACAACATTTAAATATCATTCATAAATTATGTCAACTGCATGTAAATATAAAAGGATTGTAGAGATTATTCAAAGAATTAAATTGTGCATACTCTTTTGTTCCTTCAGTTTCTACTATGTAGTAGTACATATCTCTTTCGTCTGGGTTCAGGGTTGTTTTCATATGTACGGCTCGTATTTCAAATGGTGAGCGTAGCACTGGGCTAGGACGCATTTCAGCACGAGTTCGTTTCTCTCTAGCTTCAGCCAGTGGAATCTCAGATATCGGAACAGGGTTCAGATGCTGTTGTCAGTGAATTTAATGTTAGTTGCAATTACAAATCATGTCAACTATATTACACTAATTGTTTCAATAACTAATATGATTATGTCAACTACACTACATATCATGTCAACTGCACTACATATCGTGTCAATAACCGTGTCAATTACATTTTAACAACTATTACAAGCAATGTAAACAATAATTCATTCATTTTTTTACCTTGTAAACAATCATTCTTCTTTCCGTGTTTTCAGGAGTTTTTTCTTTTTCCTCATGCATCTTCTCTTTCCCTTTATGTTCTTGTATTTGTATGTTGGATTCAGGAGGAGTGTCATCCAGTGTTTCAATACCCTCTCTCATCATATACTCAACAATTGAGCATGCAACTGCCTCCCTGTCTTCCTGAAACTCCATGCTATACCATGTCAATTATATTTTTATCTATGTCAACTATGATATCCACAATGTCAATAACTAATATAAAATCATATAAAAATATTCAAGATTTTAATATAATCATTATAAATTGTACCTGTTCATTTATGATATCAACAATAACATTTGTTGCCTTGATTGCATCTTCATTGTTGCTGATTTCAAAGTCAGTACATGCTTTTGATAATAGATGCAAGGCATTTTGTGTTCTTAAGTCTATATCAGCTTCATCTTCTGCTTGAATTTCAAACTCACTTTTCCTGTTCTCAAATCCTATAATTGATGCTTCAATATTGACATGTGCAGGAGATTCATTTGTTGGTGATGTCCTATCAGCTTCATCTTCTGCTTGAATTTCAAACTCACTACTCCTGTTTTCAAATTCTATAAGTGATGATTGATTATTGACTTGTCCAGGAGATTCAGTTGTTGGTGATGCCCTATCAGCTTCAACTTCTTCTTGCATTTCCAACTCAGTTCCACTGTTCTCAGATTCCATAATTGATTCTTGAGTATTGACATGTCCAGCATATTTAGTAGTTGGTGATGCCCTATCAGCTTGAACTTGTACTTGAATTTCCATCTCACTTCCTCTGTTCTCAGATCCTAAAACTGATGCTTGCTTGTTGACATGCTCTGAAGCATTGGCTTCTTGTTGTTGGAGAGATGGTCAACAGTTTGTCTGACCTCTTCAGGATTATCAACTGGTGATATAGGTAAATTTTCTCTATATCTTTCTTCTACAGCCTGTTCAAAAACTAGTTCAACAATGTATCAATAAAATGATGTATTAATCTAAATATAGGTTGATTATGTGCTTACTTTATCAAAGAAATCTCCCAATCTGAAAGTTGGAAATTCATTCAAATCTTCAAGTGTTTCGTTTTCTTTTTCAGCATTCCGTATTGAGTCAAATACCGCTTTCCAGTTATGAACAGCAACATTGTCGTCTATGTGAAATGACTGGGACAAATGCAGGAAAGTGTCACTCACAGATACAACCGGAGATTTTTGGCTTCCAATTGCGCTTCTAGCAATGTCACAAACAAATCCAAATAAATCATTATTCTTGATCTGTGAAGAAGCTTCTTTGAGGACTCTAACAAGATTGGTCCTTCCATCATTTATCTGATTGATGTATTTTAAAACATTTTTCACCATATCTGATGGGAGTATGTTCTGAGAAGAAGACCCCACTCCACTGTCATCTACATCAACTCTTTGTTCTTCATTCTCTTGCTGCTGCTCTTCATTTCGAATGTATCTCTTCTTTATATTTCCTAAACCAAAAACTCCTGCACTGATCTCTCTATCTTCTCTAGCTTGAAGATGCTCACTTTTCCATCCTTTCATTAATGGAAATGTCCGAGGAACAGGACGCTTGTCTTGTATAACTCTGTCTAAGTAGCAGAGCTGCATATGTTAAAAAATGCATGTCAATTACTATTGTGTCGTGTCAGCTAAATACAAAAGCCACTTAAAATAACTAATACAGCTTATGTCAATTATAGTACGAGCTATATCAACTACACACACAACCTAATGTAATTATGTTAATAATCAACAATGCAAAATGTAAAACATACCATAAGGAAGGGAAGTGGTCCAGCAAATGCATTCTTCTCTATGATTGACCAATTTTGTTTTGCAAATTTGAGAACAGAACAGATATTACATACGAACACCAATTTACATTTCTCACGTTATCCAGATCATCAATTATCTCTCCAATCTTAGATTTTACCATTCCACATGTTGATTGCTCAATCAATGTTGATTCTAGCAATAACAAAAACATTGTCTTAAACTGCCTTCCTCCTTGAAGATCATTCAACATAACCTTTAAAACATCGTTATGGTTCACACTTTCTTTTTTCGTACCACATTTCTTTGCTATCTTCGTCATGAAAGCTGCATTACTTTTATACTTATCTCTAGAATAAGTAATGTCACCTCTTGGGAATCCATATACAAGCTCCACATCCTCTTCAGTGATATGAATTTGTTTACCATTGTTAAGCTTTATCTTGCACTTATTCTCTTCAAAAAATTTTAATAATACTAATGCTAATCTGCTAGGAATGTAATCAATCTTGAAATGTAGGACACTCTCGAAACCCAACTCCTTCACAAAATTAATCTGTTTCTCATTCAGTCCGCTTATTGCATCAACAAAATACATCGGCTTCCTTTTCACTAGAAGCCTTTGAGATAGATTTTCAGCAATAACAATCTGTTTTCCATCCTCTACACTTTTCTTTTGCTTTTTCTTAACAATCATTAACTCTTTCTGAGATACTGAGGTATTCCTTTTTCGCTTGGATGTTCTTCTGTTTTCTGGTTTAAAATCAAACATAATAAATCTATATCAATTATACAAAGTATCATGACAATAACAAGTGTACTCTGTTGACATCAAGTGTGTGTATGTTACTCAAATTATTTCATTAGATATACCAATCACAATTAACAGAATTTCAGGCATTAAGTGTGCTCTATCATTAAAAGGTATTTTCCATATATAGTTAGAACAATTATATTATTACTATTATGTCAACAGTTAAAGTTGACATAACCTGTTGATTATCTTATAAAGTTTATGGCAAGTATACTCTGTTTATATAAATATGACTATGTCAACTATTATTTAAACAAGCTTAGAATATGTCAATAGCTATTGACATACTACTACAACCATACATATGTTTTCTACAGCCATCCTAACAGCCATTGAAACAAGCATACCCTATGTCTATAGTTGTTGACATACTACTACAGCCATACATTTGTATGTTTTCTACAGCCATTGAAACAAGCATACCTTATGTCAATAGTTGTTGACATACTACTACAGCCATACATTTTTATGTTTTCTACAGCCACTCTAACAAGCATACAATATGTTAATATTATTATGTCAATACCTATTCAAACAACAATACACTACTGTCAACAGAATATTATTATAGCTATGTCAATAGCTAGTATATAAAATGTCAATAATTTTAAAAATTAAAACAAATCTTAACTGGAAGGTGAAGCTTCTTCTCTTCCTTTTTTTACAGCAGCATTTTTCTTTGCAATCTGTTCTGATTCTACCATCGCAAATCAACAAAAAAATTTAGCAAGTATCGAATTCATAAAAAACGAAATCAAGATGTTTTTTAAAACACCAAAATCAAAGCAATATACTTAAAATTTGAATCAATTTCTTAACCTGAAGAAGTAGCTTCATGCGTCGCCGATTTTGACTGCTGTTCCTCAGCTTCAATCGATTTTTCAACCGATTCTTTCCGATTTTCCTCTTCGTTCGTCATTTAGATCAGCAAGATTTTCAATGTTTTCGGTTTGAATTTTGAAAATCAGCAAGTTTTTGCAGATTTTGAAGGATTCGAATTGTATGAAGATCAGCGAGATTTGAGATTTTTGACGAGAGATTTTAGAGAAATTTTAAGAAACTGGTTTGAAATCAGTTTGGATGTTTCACGCTTTTTTTATTTATGAAATTACAATTTTACCCCCTTGTTGACATAATATTGTATTTGTTGACATTTTGTTTAGCTTGTGGATTAGTGGCCCATATTGCATCTCATTTCTCAATTTAGCTAAATAATCTCAACCTAACAAGACCCTATATATATGTATGTATTAATGTATGTTTATTAAGTACTGTATTTAATTATACTAAAAAACTAAAGCCCTAAATTGAAAATTGAAACATACGACTTCTGTGAATCCGCCGCTCTCCTCTCTCCCTAACCCCTCCACCAATCCGTTCGTCGCCTGTCGCGGTGTCGCCCCTCCTCCATCGGCCAGCTCCGGCGACCTCCCTCCAAGCCTGTCGCCCCTCCAGCTCCAGCCCAACTCAGAAGGCTTTGTCTCACGCACCACGTCATCGCCCTTCCATAGCTTCACGTCTCCACAGCTCCGACGCCCTTTATTGTGTAATGTGGATTGCATATTTGTATTTGTTAGTTGATGTCTTGATGGATTATGGATATTATCAATGTAATGGTTTGAAATTGTTAAAATTTTATGTTCTGTTTTTTTTTTCTTTCCTGATTTTAGGTGTAGATTATTCGGTTTTTCGGTTTTAGGTTTGTTGGTTTTTCGGTTTTTCATTTAATTTCGGTTTTTCGGTTTAATTCGATTTTTAAGTTCGGTTTTTCGGATTTCGGGTTTTCGGTTTTCGGTTTCGGTTCGGTTTTGAATTTAGCCTAAATTCGGTTTTTCGGGTTCGGTTCGGTTTGGGCGAAAAACCGAACCGAAACCCGAATGCACACCCCTAGTTACCGATGATAGGCATGTATTGTATTGAAAGGTTGTTTGTGCATTTGTTGACGTAAAAACAATATATCAACATTTACGAAATTGAAATTGAAATTAAAATTAGTACTCACTTATTCCCAACTAAGTTGAGTCAAAAATTTTGAGCACGGAAATTAATAAATTATGTTGAAAAATAGGATAGATGGATAAAGTAAAAAGAGAGTAAAATATGTGATGAAATAAAGTAAGAGTGAATTGATGTTTTGTTTTTTGTCAAAAAAGAAAATGATTCAATTTATTACTATTAGATTAGTACTTTCCAATTTATATATAAACAAAATCTTTTATGAGTATTATAAATATATATTTTGAAAAAATATAAAGTTTGATTAGTATTATAAAATTTGAATTTATTTTCGATTATGGCGAGATTCAATCTTAACATACTTGTGATCATGAGTCAACACTTGCAAGACGCTATGATGGCACCAAATTTCAGGGAGCTCAACGTGAAGGAAGGTTTCGGCCGCTTGGGCACCAAATTTCACGGAGCTAAACCCTTCAACTACTCTGATCTCTCTCTTGACTCTCATACTTTTACAAATTATGATCCTTTAGGCATTGTTGTTCGTTGTAAAGCTAGCCACTGAACCCCGTGTTAGGAAACTCGTGCCCTCCATCATCAAAGAGCACAAACTCAAGAGCCGCAACATCAATGGTGTTTATGATGGTTCCGATTTTGTTGATGTTTTGCTCTTTGAATGTGGTAAAAGAGAATCCCAATAAAGATGACGCGATCATCGTTTTGTAGGAAATGATATTCAACGTAACACAGTACACGTGGTGTGTCCAACAAATCAGAATTTAAAGTTTTGGAATCTAAATAATTGATTAAACAAATCAATTTCAACCTAATTCTCCTAACTAATTAATTAATTAAACCTCAAATTCAAAAATTACTTCACTTTTCAACCCACTGTAAAATTTCAATCCCTAAGCAGATAAGGCTGCACTCCACATACATACACATATTCAGCTCATCTTCAACAGATATCAAATCATTTCCGAATCGCTGCATCAATCTCTCCAATGATGTCCTCCAACTTTCTTCCTCAGGTAAATTTCCCCTTCTCTGCATTCATTGCCTTCCAAAACTCAATAATAAACGCTTTTCAATATATGTACATGCGCAGACGTTGTTCACGGTCCCCAGATGTTCGGCGCAATGCCAGCCGAGGAAATTGGCGCTTTCAGCACTCTCTTTGCGGCGCCCCGGATTGGTTGTAGCGCGGCCTTTTGGATTTAATTTCGCGGAGAAGGATAAAAAGTTGTCTTTTTTGGTGAGGGCTGAAACCAATCCTGAAGCAGAAGCGGTAGTGGAAGAGAGCCAGGAAAATGTGGATATTGTGGAGTCTGAAGAGGCTGAGGTTGAGAAGCCGCCTTTCAAACCTAGGATAAAGCTCGGCGACATAATGGGGGTACTTTTCACTTTTCTCAATTCATCAGCGTTGCTTAATTCCTCGTTTAGCTTTGATTCTAGGATAAGGCCAGAGAAAAAATATGTACAAAATTTTGCTGGTTTTCAGTAATTTTGATTCTGGAGATGAAGGAAACTTTGGATTAGGTTGAGTCATGAACAGATGGCATCCTCATTTAATATTTTACAATATCATGTGGAGAGTATGCAGAGTTTCTCCATGAGTAGATTAGGTAGGTTAAATTGGGGCATTGTGGAGAGTATGCACAGTTTCGTGCCAATTAAGCCCAAGGTATAGAAAAGGCCCTAACATGAAGCAATTGATGAATTTTTATTCTACTTTACACTAATCCTTGATAAATGTGATTTTTGTTCCGAATTCTGTTGTTGCAAACTAACTATAACCAGTGGAAGTGTAAAAGTTGTGTAGTATTTTGTATTGGTTCAGAAACTTGGCACTAGTGTAGCACAATTGGTCTGAAAACTGTTTTGGAATCCAATAAATGATGCACTGTTTGAAATACTAAACTGTAGACTCATTTTATAGTACTCCTTAGTTAACGTTCTAAGTATATTCTACACAGCTCTTGTATCAAATAGTTTTGCATTCCTGTGAACATTTTAGAAGCAGAATAGGACTTTACTTATTGGTGTGTAAGAATTCCGCATTTGCTTGTTACAACCAGATACTAAACAAAAAGGCAATTGAAGCGTCAGACAGTGAAAGGCCTATCCCAGATCTTCGCACAGGAGATATCGTGGAAATCAAGCTGGTAAGTTGTCCATGGAATATACTATAATCATCTCTAATGTTATTGTTACTTGCCAAATTTTGTCAAGTTTTAAAAGCAAGAACATCTATTTGTTTGCAGGAAGTTCCAGAAAACAGACGAAGATTGTCTATATACAAAGGTATAGTTATATCGAAGCAAAATGCTGGCATCCACACAACAATTCGCATTCGACGTATTATTGCCGGTGTTGGAGTTGAGATTGTGTTCCCAGTGTAAGTACACTTATCATCTTGTTTTTGTTTTAATCTACTGATTTTGTTTCTTATTGTATGAGAATAAACTAATAATTGCAACAAGACTTGTTTGCAGAGATCTATTTAAACTTTTAACAGTGACAGGGTAGTTAGGAAACCAAGAAAATATCAGAAAGTCTGAACTTGGTCAATTATCCAGACCTCTCTGTTAATACTAAATGTCTTGAATAATTCAACTTTAGTTGGGTTTCAGCCAATGGAAACTTCAGTTTGGTTTTATCTTGGTCATCATTTCTGTTCGTTTCTCCAGTGCCTCTGGTGTTTTCTACTATATCCTGTTACTTTTGTTTATTTAATAAAAAACATTGACCTCACCATCTGATAGATAGCTTGAAAAACACCACAATTTTCTCTTCAAAACACAAGCTCTAGAGGACTGACTTGTGATTGCACCTGTATGCTTTACTATGTTTTGTTAAGAAACACTTAAGATAGATGAACTCCTTGTTTTTAGTTAAATGTCACATTATCTTGTCATTCACTTCACCAAGTCCATCTCATTAGATGTTTCTTGTCATGGATAAAAGCCCAAAACTGTTTTCGTGAGGATGAAGCAATGGATGTAACTATAATTGGATGGAAATGTATAGTTAAATGTTAAAATACGTTTAAACTGACTTAAAAGTATGGTACCAGTCATTAGGTGATATGTTATGCTGGTGCAGGAGCAGAAACTTTGTGCTTGTTTTCTCTTCAATTAAATATTCTCAGAGTAATTTTGGTGTTAGTAATGAATTGAAGTGAAACACAATAATTTTTGGTGCGAGAAGAATAGTAGAGTGCAGCTTTAATGTTCCCAAGTTGCTGTAGCTCCAATTTGGGGAGTAAGTATTGGTTCTTCCACTCCTAAATTTGCATTGAGAATTATCAGAAATAAGTACTCAATATTTGTTGCTCTTGATAAAATTTAACTAAGTACGATTTTCTTTGGGTAATCCTCATCAATTTAAAAACTTTGTTCCAAATAGAATAGTCACTATATTGGGGATTCAAAGGATTCTGTTCTCAGTACTTGTATGAAGTCTTGCAACAGGATAAGAAAAGTAGCGAGAATAAATAGACTTGTCCCTGAATATGATTTACAATTGTGAGATTTAGCAGAGACTCAAGTAATTATCTTTACTATTGAAGAGGAGAATGTAAGGAGCAGTAAAAATGGTTAAAGAAAGGGAGTGTTACTTAGTAGGTACAACTACAAGGACTACAATCCAGTTTACATTACCTTTATACCTCTATTACAATGGTTAGATAGGTATGTTTGGTTATAATCAGCATGTCTGTAAGATGAGAGCCTTGTGCATTGGTCTCAAATGAATATCTGAACCTTGGAGATGTGGAATGGATTATGAATTAGGGTTTCTGGGCCTCAATATGTGTTTTTCATATGCTCATTTTGCAAACGTGAACTTCATTCTATAAATAAATTTCCGTCAGCATATGCCAATTCATTGGCAAGTATATTCAACTTATCTTGCATTGGAATATTTTTTGTCTAGTTTTGTCACTACAGCATTGATTATACCTGTGTTAGGTAGTATTATTCTTGTAGTTCTTGACTGGCTGTTGCTAATATCAAACTTTATAGGTTCGATTAGCAAACATGTTCATTTGAGATTGACCTGCATTTTGTGCTGGAGCAACTGCTGATTGTTAGACTAGTACACAGTTATATTGTATCTGAAAGCAATTCGTAAAGAAGTTGATTTGTGTTGCATGGTATTGTAACTTGGACAGATATTCACCGAACATCAAAGAGATAAAAGTACTCAAGCACCGGAAGGTGAGGAGGGCGAGGCTCTACTATTTGCGCGACAAACTTCCAAGGCTCTCCACCTTCAAGTAGGAAAGAGCATCTGTTGATCAGCACCAACCTTAGATCTGTATTCCGTGTATCTCTACAGCCACAAAGCAAAGCATGTAGCTTCTCTGGTAAGTCTGTAGCTTTTTGTGTACGAGCTAGCTTCAGTTAAACTGGTTTTGAGTTTTGGTTGGATGTGCATTCCTTTGTATAAATGAATGATATTTTTGTTCAACTTACTTTAATTTATGGGCAGGACCAATTAATAGCATAGATAGGTTCCTTTCTGTTCCTTATCATAATTAATGTCTGCCCACTTGAATTGGTCCTCAACCACATTAGCTCACACAAATGGATCACCATTTGAATAATTTTAGCTTCATTACTGAATAATAATATGGTCTGACCGAGTCACATAAATAATAGCACTCCAAGGTTACAATAAATTTTATATATGTAGAAAACTAATGAATATATAATCCGGCTGCGCTGCGATAGAGACAAAGAGCGATGACTCGGATACAAGAACAACTATCCACTATAGGAAAATATTTAATCCCAAAACCTTGGATAGATAAGACCAAACAGACTTTACAGCCGCCGGAATGGAACTCCACTCCACCTATTATAGTAACATTAAATAGGTGAATATTTTTTTATCCACTATCAATTAAGTATATACATGAATATTAATCTAGATATAAGTATTATGTAGTGTTTATTGTCTAATACTTCTTCTCTATATTTTGGATTGTTCATAAAAATAACCATCTAGTACTAGCACTATTTTTGACAAGTTTATTTCTTTATAATATTAGCTTTATTTTTTAGTAATAATAATTCAATCATTTTGTATCCTCTCATTTTACTAATTTTACAATAACACTCGTATCATTCAGTATTAAGACTATTAATAGTGGACGATATGTTTTCATATCTTAAATTAAAATTAATAGTGAATTAGATTAGAGATATGGAGTAGACACTATCTTTAATTATGATCAGAATTGAATCGATGATTTTAAACCAGAACTGTCTTTTATACTTTAATTCAAAATTGGAATACTATGATTCGGTTTCTATTTAAAAATTTTGAACTGCCATTTTGTCGCAAAACTCAGAAAGACACAAAAAAAAAGTTAGGAATAAAGATTTTATTTGAAAAACCCGTTCAAAAACCGGCGGATTTGACATACCTAGATTATAAGTATATGGGATAAGATTAGTACGACACTTACGGTTGAAATAGGTAACTTCCATGAAGCAAAAAGCCAAATCCGATAGAGACATACACAGCAAATAGTTAAGACAAATTGTTTAAAGACACAGCAACTACAAAATATGATGATATTTATAACTTAAGTAACACCTACTCTGCTACTCATAGATAGAGAAAGTGAGAAAGAGAGATGAATTCGAAGCTCCGGAGTCTGTGGAACCACCCGGCGGGGCCGAAGACGATCCACTTCTGGGCGCCGACGTTCAAGTGGGGGCTGAGCATCGCCAACGTGTCGGACTTCTCGAAGCCCCCCGAGACGCTGTCGTACCCGCAGCAGACGGTGATCGCCATCTCGGGGGTCATCTGGTCGCGCTACTGCTTCGTCATCAAGCCGTGGAATCTCAACCTCTTCGGCGTCAACTCCGCCATGGCTTGCACCGGTCTCTATCAGCTCTCCCGCAAGCTCCGCCACGACTACTCCTCCGTCGACCAATGATCACCGGTCACTTTTACTTTACTATTCCACTTTCTTTCATTTTCTGTAAAATTAAATCAACGCCTTAAATTAGATTTTAATTAACCTACATGAATTATACTAAATCATCGTAACTTAGTTTAATACTCTCTCTGTCTAAAAATAAATTGACAATTGCATGAGTTTTTACGTGTAATTGGTAAAGTAGAAATATGGAGAAAAAAATGTGGTGAAAGTAATGTTAGTGAATTGTGAGGTCCATCTTCAGAATGACTTAGTACGATTAGTATTAGTTAAAATTTTCTATTTCAATTAGATTAATTTTGATGAACCGTCCAAAACGACAATACTTTTTATGGAAGGACAGAGTATAATGACGAATTTCTTGGAATATAAAAATGGTTGGGTTTGGGAAAATGAAATTAAGAGGTGCGGTGAATTATTGATGAATGGCGACACTGAACAAATCAGAAGGGTTGCCCATGCCATGGGATTTTCTATTTTGTTTGATATTAATATTCTTATATTTGATGTGACAGTTTTTATCTTTTTATTAAAAAAATTCAAAGCCAATTTCGATTTGTTTGATTTGAAATCCAACATCAGCATATGCGGTCCGCAAACAACAACCACCGTCAGATGATTTAGTCACAATTTATCGTCTAACAAATAGAAGTGATTATTTGCTGACATTAGTCGATATAATCATATAATATTATTTTATTTAAGGAGGTTTAACCCTCTTCGACGTGGCGTGAATTCATCTCTATTTGGTCTAATTTGAATAGCTTGAGCGTTTTTGTGGGTGTGTGACTGACTTTCTTTTCGCCGAATTTGCGACGTGGAATCTTTGACTGCCTACCAAATTAAATTAGAGGAATATTCAAAATAGTGTACAAAAACCACAAAAATCGAAAGTTCACGAATTTTCCGTTAATTATATAATTCATGTATTCCAACTTATATGAAGTAAGAAAATAAAATAAAAAAGAATACGCAATAATTTTTGCTACAGGAAAATTTAAATTAATTAATTTGGAATATCTTAAGAATATACAAATCAATTACTATTATAATTTATAAATATCTCATCTATTATACATAGCCACATAGGACCACACATGACATTGAATTTCTCACCTAACTCCATTTATTTCTGACACAAGACTTTAAGTTTAATCACTAGCAGTGGCAGAGCGTTTTTATGATTTAATGGAAAAAAGATGGGACGAGGATAATATGGACCCACGCACACAAAAAAAAACCCGAGCAAAATTCTTTAAATAGATTTTTTTTATTAATGAATTAAAAATGTAAAAAGAAGTTAATGCATTCATCACTTTTAAGTGTAGCCTATTATTTACAAATTCCCGCGTTTAAAATAAATTCACAAATTCATCAAATTAAACAATTTACGGAATTAAAATTTCACTACGGATATGGGAAAAATACGAGCTGTATATATAGATTAAAAAAAATAAAAATAAAAAAAAATAAAAAAATGGGAAGTCCGCGCGTCGCCGCAATGGCAGATGTCTGCACGCCCTTCCCGCGAAGGCCGCGCCCTTCCCGTGTCCGCACGGGACATCCGTATCCGCCCTCCGTCGCCCTAATGCTGGACTTCCCGCACGCCCTTCCCCGAAGGCTCTCCGAAGTCCGCCGGGACATCCGGCGTTGAGGATGCTTTAAAGACTGTTTTTCAGTTTGTAGTGGTGTCTTGTTGACATATTCATGTAGGGATCGGTATTGTTTTTTAACATTAATTTTCACTTAATTATTATACAATTACTTTTTCTCTCTTAAATATATAAAATTTGTTAGTTTAAATTATTTTTATGAAAAATATATCAAATTAAATGTACTCTATTTTGTTACATATTAATAGCTTAACCAATTAGGCATTCAACAATTGAGGGGTGGGACAAGAATATAGGCAATGTGCAAATCATTCAAATGGATCCTCTGTAAATAAAATACTATAATCATATAAAAATTTTAATGTAACGTAGCCATCATAATGGAAAAAATTGTAAGATGTTGTATGAGTTATATCCATAGAGTCATTCTAATGCTTATAGCACTCTAATTTAAAATCAAGACCAAATCTCTACCTTTAGATTTAAAATGAGTGGATGAGATTAAATCTTACGAATCTCAATAAATAGTGGACAAAATATCAACAAAAGGGTAATATCGTCATTATGTTATTATATGATAATTTTCGAGAATGTTTTTTTATATCAACATAGTGTATTACAAATATCAACAATATGACATAAGAATATCAACACTAGTACAAGAAAATATCAACACATATTTATTGAGATTTTTACATGGTTTTATTGAGACTTTTTGATGTATTTGTTGATAAAAATCTGGTTATCAACATTTACGAAAACTAAAATAAAAATATCAAATTTCATCATCCGAATGTCGTCGGAACATATGCAATTGAGATTTCGTTGGAATCCTTATAATATTATCTTTAATTTGATATATTTTTTGCGAAAAAATAATTTAAATTGAGAGAGTTACGTAAATTTAAAGTTTTAAGATGATTTTAGTGAGAGGGAATTGACATTAATACCCTCTAATATTATTTATTAATTTTCTTAATTAAAAATATAATTCACGTGGCATTATTTCAACCACTAGATTTTCTAATCTAATGGCTAAGATTTAGTCTTAGTTTGGTTATACTAATTAGTTAGCAATTGATCACTCCCCTATATCGATATTCTTATAACATAAAATATGTCGTGTTTTTCTATCAAGTGTCTTGACTTATAGCATGAGATTCATTACATATATGATAATAGATATATGATAATAGAGTGGTGTTAATCTGCTAACTAAATTACAATAATAACTAATAACTTTTCAATTTTGTGTATTAAAATTATCAACATAAAGACATAATTATATCAATACAACACGTAAATTTAAATATAACACATTGATCACACACCTATGATAATATGAATTCTCAATATCAACTTAGAGAATAACTAATGAGAAACCTCGAGATGAAGCATTGTAAATAATTATAACACATTAATTACCAAAACCTTATTATCAAATTTAAGTCAAGTAATAAAGTTTAACATGAAATCTTCAGTAATCATGCTCTGTTCAAATAACTGTTTCATAAACAATGGTCAAAACCCAAGGTAAATAACAACATTTCATTACACCATCAAACATACAGCTCGAAATGCAGCCTCCCGTAGCGAATCAAGCCTTAACGCAGCAGTTAAAGTAGCTGAAGATGCTTCGCCTCGCCTGCACCACAACAATGTCAGCAACATCACAAACCACTACTCTGAAGAAAAAATACTAATGCCAATGAGGCACCAATGTTGCTCAACAAGAAGTGACACTTCTTATGAATTAAACAATACGTTCGACATTGCTTTCTGCATCACATGGCTTATTCATTCATCCATAGCAAGTGTACACCAGTAGATTCTATTGGACCAGACATAATGCAATTATTTCCAACATAAGTACGAAATCAAGGGACCCGTCCCAATCCTATTCGACCTACACGACTCCGATGCTATATGACACCACCACCACATGCCTTCAAAATCTTGAATCATTTGTGGACCTTAAGCAAAAGATATACACAACTTTTCCCAAAAAAACAATTCATTCAAATCAGACGTTGGTTGATAGCGCATATCTTTTTCGACTCTTCTAAATACACATCATCTGATACTTAAGTGGACCATTAACACAGGTATACTATATGAACAGAAGTGTACTGTTGGGGAGTTGTTCTGATGATAGTCGCGATGATCATTAGGAGCTACGGTGGTGTCTCGTGTGGTTGAAGGGATGAGTTCGTCCTCGTTCCCAAGACTAGCCCTTGAAGGGTCCCTCTTGTTTTGCTTCCTCATCTCTCTTATTTTCGAGAAATCCATAGAATAGTCGGGTAACGGTCCCTTTTGGTCCCAGTCCCCAAACTGTGGGACGGATAGCCATGGCGCATTCCTCTACACAATCCCCAAAAGCTCGTGATTAGGAAACAATCAAAATCCAGCCTTTTTCAATATTATGCCAAATTTCATGCTCATCAATCTCAACCTAATTGCATCTACAATATATTATTGTTGATTTTGCAAATGAAATTAGTGACTCAGGTCATACGACTCATACGATATAATCAAAAGGGTTAGTCATATACCCAAAGACGAAGAAAAGAAGAATCGGTCCATTGCCAATAGCTGTCCAAAAGCATATGCAGATCAACATCTGATTTGAATATTGAAGCCACATAATGACTACTCAGATACAGTTGTTAATCTCTATAATTGACTCATTCATGCCTTTCTTAAGCATGTGCTTCTGAATTGAATGGTGACAGTTAGACAGATCAAAAAATAAAGTTTTTTCCTTTTTTGCAGAAAGCATCTTCCATTATTTCAATGAAGACAAATCAAAATGGCAGAGAAGCATAACAGTAACATTCACAACTAAGACTGGACTTTCTATCCCAACATAAAAAATAGCTAAAAAATAATAAACAACAACATCCATAATTCTGACTTCATCAAGAATATTACTCCCAAAGAAAATTCAACAATTTGATTTTCATCATTTCATCTAGAAAAAAACCAAGTCTTTACAAAGAATTTCAACAATTAAGACAGAACAAGAATTAAAATAATAGTTGTGCATGCAACAACTGTAAAACAACAATCAGATAATTACAAACAAGGAAAAATTAAATGAAATCAGAAAATCTGAGTTCCAATTCAGATTCTTTCAAACATCAAACACAGATTACACACAATCATACGCTTAGAAACATTGAAAACACCATGAATTTGTTTTAATACAACAAAAAAGCACTTGATACGGAAAAAAGAAACGATTTTTATCACTGAAAATCCGAGAATCAACATACCTCCTTGCGATCTTCCATCAGATAAAACTAAAAATCTTGGGATTTTCTTGAATTAAACGAACACCCTTTTTTGCCACCCAAAATCTTGTAAAAAGCAGTTCCACAAAAAAAAGATAGCTTTTTGGGTAATATAATTACGACTGGAAAACAGAGCAAGCGATGAAAAATTCAAGAAATCGAAAAAAGGGCCCAAGATTAAGCGGAATTGTGGTGGGCAGAAGAGAAAGCAATCACAGGTTTTAAGACAGATGGCTTTACACACGTCTGCCCTTTTAATACAACTATGATGTGTGACTGTGTGAAAATCTAATTAAATACGGAGCATTATAATATAAGATCATCAAAAGTAGTTATTAAAATTAAATTGTGTTTTTAATTACAATATCGCCCCTGGGATTTAACACGGTTTGGCTAACCATAGCAACGTTACTTTTTCTAGTTTTTACATTGCTTAGCTGTGAGGGTCTCTTTAGATGTTTAGAATTGTCTAATGGCTGGGCTTGCGCAGCTGGCCCAGGCCCGTATCGAACCGGACAGGCTGAGGTCGGGCTTCACCCAAGCTCGTGATTGAAGCGGGTTGTACTTTGCCGGATTTCATTTGATAAATTTGGACCTTCCAGATAATTTTCGACACAATATGAACACTCACGAAATTAATCAGTTTGTGCACTTATCTGGTTGACCTGATAAAAATTTGGTAATTTCGAATTAAGTTTGTGTTGGGTAGAGTTTGATTCGGGTAACCCATTAAATTTTATTATCTATGTTTGTGTAAATCAGATTTAAATTGTGTAAATTTGGTTTATATCAAGTAAGTCATGTTTAAAGACAAGTATAATCATCTGAATCATGTCTAATCATGTAATATTATATTATATTTTAATCATTAAATATTTGTACCATTCCATGTCAACATTGATTTCTAATTGCAACTAATGTTCTATCCAGAGCATATTCCTTATAGACCTTGCTAGACAGATCATAAGCTTTGAAATAAAATAAGTTCTGATGCATCCAAAGAGGAAGTTTCACATCCACATAAAAAATCCTACCATAATAGAAACAACCCACGATGATATAACCAACAAAAATCACAGAGGGAGTAAACTAGTTAGGAGTATATATTTGGATGGATGAACTTACAAAGCTATCGAGTACCTGACGGTTGTATCTGAGAAATGCTTGGTGGGGATGGGCGGACCCAAAGTGTAGGGGGAGGGGCTTAAGCCCTCAATAAAATATTCTTTTAAACTTTTTTCTATTAATTTTTTAAAAAATTTTTAGTCAAGTTTAGTGGAGTATAAGTTATAGTGTAAAAGTTCTACAAATTATCTAAATTACTCAAAAATATACATCAAAATAAAATTTAGAAATCTCAGCCCCTATGAATGATTATTTATGTGACCGCCCCTGTTGGTGGGTAAAACCTTGCTCAATGTCCCATACTTCACCCTTTAATTGAAGTGATTTAAAGATATAAGAAAGTGGATTTTCAAAGAGCCTTACCATCTATAAATTGAAATTCTACTGCACACCTTATGGATATTTCTTTCATTGTTTTCTGCGAGCAAGGTAGTTGCTAAAAAGATGACAATTATATAGGATTGAATGACATCTATCGGATAAAAAAATTGGATGACATTATTTGTTTTAAGAACTCCAAAAAACACAGAAAAGCTTAATAATGCATGAGTTTTAGTAAGATCAATCCACCTATATAGATGACGCCAAAGAGCCAGTTAGTAAATGACAAAGTTCCTTGAATTACAATATATTTAATAAGAAAAAGGAAACAATAATGTTAAGCATGGATGCACTTAAACATCAAGAAAGCATACGTCAATTGAACTAAAAACCTTAATAGAGGACCATGTTTGAAAGTTAAGCATCTAATAGGTATCGGAGCAGAACACCGATTTATTTGATTCGAGTCAATGAGTGATTGTCATTACTTGGATTTGAAATTAATAGAAAAAACGGATCTTTGATTGCGAGTGATGTTTTTAAATTCTCTCTTATAAAAAACAAGAAAATATAGTGTGGGCATCAAAATTTATAAGAAAATAATCATAAATTCACTAGAAATTTTCAAGTGAATCGAAGCTGCCGCTATACACAATAAACTTACGTGTAAAGTAGTAACGTTTACGCAACGTGGACACCTTGCAGACGATGTACTTTTTATGATAATCATACATAAACATAGAGTCGCGATACTCCAAAAAAATCATCGTATCCTTGACCTCATATGGATGTACATCACAAAAGGGATACTCTTGTTCGTAACTCTTCACACGAATCCAACTCAATTCCCTTCCTTCACATCTCGTTTCATAAATCTCCATCCACCACGTTATTAAATCAAATCGCACAAACGAGCACTCATCTTCTGCAAAAAATCATACTATATTTATGATCCATCGGAATTCTGATAGTCTCAAACACTTCATTCATCATGTCCAATTTTAGTATCTCCCAACTACAGTCCATACGGTACACGCGCCAATGTGCAAAGTAGTCATTATACTTTGGCTTAGATTTTATGGGACTCTCCTCGACAAGTTCTAGATCATCAAGCATGCCGTTGTCGGCCAACTCCCTCCAACAATCTGCCCTTCCTAGGTACACATGGGTGTGGATACGGTTGTGTGACCTGCACGACAACAGTTGCACAACTTTGTAATCTTCGTCCACGATATTTGACATGAGAGAGGAGTTGTGAATGGAGAAGCTTGAGTTGGCCCAAAACAGGGTTGCATATGGCTATAGGCTGCTTACTAAGTGTTGTGCAGTCGAAGCAGATTGGACCCTTAACCGGCCCATATGCCCTAAGTTGTTGTTATTGCCATTCCAGGCTGATTCTTTGTCTTCGAAGTGCTCGCTTTTATATGAGAATGATAATGACCTCTCCAAGTAACTTCTCACTATAATATTCCGAGCATTCAAATAACTTTTACATTCTAAAAATATTGATTTGTCATTGTTGTTGTTGTAATTATGTAATTTTCTGAAAGATGGAGAATCGATTACCTTGCACCAGAATTTGCAGACAGTTCGGCATCTCAAGAGGGAATGCACAGGTGCAGTCAAAACATCAAGAAACTCTGTCAAAACATGATTGTTCATTGCTATATATTTGATTGTAATGGAATAATGTGATGAAAAGATCGGTGAAGTATATATTGTGTTATTCAATTGATTACATCCTTTTGTATGCTATGAAATGCTATACGTGGTAATCTAGAATAAGGAAAATATTCTATTCTATATGGTAATTTGATTTTTTCCCTTGATTGTGGACATCTCAATTTCTCTCCAACACTATAACTCATGATCAAAATGATACGTAATATTCAACCGTAAGCAAAATAAAAACACTTAATTTTCCGACTCAGTTAAATTAACGTGTCAAAGTTTATCTAATTATTATGTGGAGTGAGAAAATGAACGAAATTTTTAGTCCATATATAAATGAGTCGTGTAACATCGAATTTGCTAGAATGTCAAAATTTTGAAATTTCATGAATTTGGCGGATTTGAATATCATTAATTCCAGAATGTACACGTGGCTAATGCATGGTGTAGAAATTTTGGTCTAACGTGGCTTGTAAATTATTGGGGATATGCACCACAATCTAATTGATTGCTTGAAACAAGACTTAAATTTACACGAATAGACCATAGGAATTATCAGGAGTATTAATTCTTATGATTCTTGAATAAATTAACTGTGATCTTTATACTTTTATACAACTATAATATTAATAATATTTTTTAATGTTAGACTAGAACTAAATGTTCTACTTAAACAAAGTAAATAATTAGTCCATAAATGTATAAATTACAATTATTTTTTATTTATATATACATTTCATGCAAACAAGATTCATAGTAGTAATTCTTAACACGAAATTAATAATGGAATTATCAACAAACCTCCAATTAATAGGCCTAAAATCTCCATTTCTCATCGGAAAAATCCCCCTTCCCGAATCCATCCCCGCCGTCCGGCAGCCCCATCTCCGCCCCATCTCCGCCACACTCCTCCACACCCCGCCCTTCAGGAAAAACCCACGTCGAATTTCCTCCAAATCAACCTCAATTGCCACCCCCACCGCCGCTCTTCAGCAAGGAGACCGCGAAGATATCGAATCCCTCTTCTCCGATCACAGCTCCGCACAATCAATCAACAATTACAACCGCGGCAACAAAATTCTCACCGGGGCCTCTTCCATTTCGTCGGGGGTAAGGCTAGAAAACGTGAGCAAGAGCTATAAAGGCGTGACAGTGTTGAAAGACATTAGCTGGGAAGTGAAAAGGGGGGGAAAGGTTGGACTTGTCGGCGTTAATGGCGCGGGGAAAACGACCCAGTTGAGGATTATATCGGGTTTGGAAGAACCCGATTCTGGGACTGTGATCAAAGCGAAGGATAACATGAAAGTTGCATTCTTGAGCCAGGAATTTGAGGTCTTGGATTGTAGGACTGTGTGGGACGAGTTTTTGAGCGCGTTTGAGGAGGAAATGGAGGTCTTTGAGAGGCTGGAGAAGGTGCAGAAGGCGCTGGAGAGGTCTGTGGATGATATGGAGCTGATGGGGAGACTGTTGGATGAGTTTGATTTGCTGCAGTGCAGGGCTCAAGCTGTGGATTTGGATGAGGTTCATGTCAAGATCAGTAAGCTGATGCCTGCGCTCGGATTTGCACCTGAGGACGCGGATAAGCACGTTGGATCGTTCAGCGGAGGGTGGCAGATGAGGATGTCACTTGGCAAGATATTGCTGCAGGTATCATTAGCCATGTGAGGATTAGATTTTTAACTATGTTTGAATTAGTTTTGAGTTCATAGTGCTGCTTGTTATAGTTTTGAGTTGGTTGTGCTGCTTGTAATGGTTTAGAAGTGTGATTAGACTGCATTTGACATGACTTATGTAGCTGTTGTTGTTGTTGTTGTTGTTAATCGTCTGTGAGATTATTTGCAGGATCCTGACCTGTTGCTCTTGGATGAACCTACAAATCACCTTGATCTTGATACGATTCAGTGGCTCGAGGGTTACCTGAAGAGGCAAGATGTGCCAATGGTGATCATATCCCATGATAGGGCTTTCCTTGATCAGTTGTGTACTAAGATTGTTGAAACGGACATGGGTGTTTCGAGAACATATATGGGAAATTACTCAGATTATGTTATTGCAAAGGCGGCATGGGTTGAAGCTCAGTTTGGTGCATGGGAGAAACAGCTTAAGGAGATTGGACACACTAGAGAGCTCATTAACCGGTTGAGTGCAGGAGCTAATGCTGGCCGTGCTTCTACTGCTGAAAAGGTCTGTGTTAAATCTATTGTTCAATTGTATTTGATCTTAAGTATAGTCTCATACTTTCCGATTTTCTAACCTCCCCCGCATTTTTCAACTTTCAAGACATGTAGTAAGTCGCAATTTTATGATTCTTGTTATGTTCTTGAGAATTTCTTCTTGTCTTTTAAATTGTGGTGGAAACAGAAGCTCGAAAAACTCAAGGATGAGGAGCAAGTTGAGAAACCTTTTATTCGAAAGCAGATCAGAATTAGGTTCCCAGAGCGAGGAAGAAGTGGTCGAACTGTGGTGACTATGAAAAACCTCGATTTCAGCTTTGAGGATAAGGTAATTGACTTGTACTAAAGCTTTTATATAGAGATCTTGTTCCTTTGAATTCAGGACTTATTTCAGTGCTTCGAAATTCTGAACTCTGTGTCTCAGCATATCAGTCATGTGGCCATTAAGCATATAGTTTGTCATACGAATTGAATCTGTTCCAAAACGAAGAACTAGAGTTTACTCTATGTGAGGCATTAGATATGCAAGTTCTATTTCTATGGAGTTCATGAAAAAATTGTTTCCCTACTAGCGAATGTTTTCTGTTTATGGGGTTTATTTCATTACTACCAGCCATCTTTCTTTGCTCCATTCATGTAATAATCGTTTCCCAGGTTCTGTTTAAGAATGCAAACTTGACAGTCGAAAGGGGAGAGAAACTTGCTATTCTTGGTCCAAACGGGTGTGGAAAAAGTACGTTGCTGAAACTGATTATGGGGATGGTAAAGCCAGACCGAGGTGAAGTTTTGCTTGGGGAGCACAATGTCTTACCAAACTATTTTGAGCAAAATCAGGAATGTTTTTGCTATTTACCATGTCTTTCTAAAAAAATGGGTATTTGTCGTCTGTTTTCACTTATTCTATTTGGTTTAAGACACCCAATCCCTTTTGCAGGCGGGGGCCCTTGATCTGGACAAGACAGTGATAGAAACTGTTGGTGAAGTTGCAGAAGACTGGAGACTCGATGACATAAAGGGTCTCCTAGGTCGCTGCAACTTCAAGGCGGATATGCTTGACCGGAAGGTTTCCTTTCTCAGTGGTGGTGAGAAGGTATACATCCATTTCTATGGTAATTGTTTCGTTGCAATATTCTGTTGGAGCTGAATTTAGATTTCCTTCGACAGGCCCGGCTTGCATTTTGCAAGTTCATGGTCACACCTTCAACACTTCTAGTTTTGGATGAACCTACCAACCATTTGGACATACCCACAAAAGAGATGCTTGAGGTTTGCTTTCTAACCCCCCATACGTATCACTTTTTTTTGGAAGGATGGAGTATTTCCGATTACATTCATGATACTCTTTCTTGATTTGGTATGTTTACTTATCAGGAGGCGATCAATGAGTACCGAGGGACTGTCATCACTGTTTCACACGACAGATATTTCATTCGCCAAATTGTTAATCGAGTATTGGAAATAAAAGATGGGACGATACAGGACTATGCAGGAGACTACAATGTAATTCAAAGTCCACGCTTCTTTGTTGATGGATTATATCAAACTGTCATCCTCTTATACGATTTTTTAGAATATCGACACTGTAATTATTTGTTTTGATGCTCGTAGTATTATCTGGAGAAGAACCTAGAAGCAAGAGAAAGGGAGCTCGAAAGGGAGGCCGAGTTAGAGGAGAAGTCTCCAAAAGCTAAATCCAAATCCAAGATGACAAAGGTATGTATGAAGCTGGAGATTGTTAGGTCATTTGTTAAGTAACCTCACAATGTGTGTGGGCTATTGTTTTACGAGCAGGCGGAGAGGGAAGCTCGGAAGAAGCAGAAGATGCAGGCGTTTCAAGCTGCTAAGCAGAAATCCAAAGGACATAAAAATGCTAAAAGATGGAAATGAAAGAGAGTCATATGCATTAGAGTTAGGGGGGATGATAGCTCAATTAGTATATGTTGTTCATTTGGAAATTACATACATAGGTAACTTGTATCAGTAAGAACATCATGACTTGTATAAACATACAATCTTATGAAATTTCTGCAGTTAACTTCTCAAAGTCCATGCTTCTTTTTATGGATTATATGAAGAAAAGTGTCTTCCTCTTAAAAGATATTTTTTAGAATATTGATACAATATTATATGTTTTGAGGGAAATAATGTTGGTGAGCCTTTTGGTACGCGGATGGGGAATTATAATTCGATTATTTGCAAGTACTCCACATCAACTTCCCGACAAGCCACGAAGCTAAAATTTGCCACCTAATCTCGCAAATGGGAAATCAAAGTACTCCACGTCAACTTCCCGACAAGCCACGTAGTAAAATTTGCCACCTAATCTCGCAAATGGGAAATCAGCACCTAAGACGAAGTTCGAGAAGATGACAAGTTAAAATTCGTACTAGTAAAAATTAAAATTTTTGAATTTTTTGTGATATTAGAGGCTAATTATTGGAATAAAAGAAAATTAACTTTTTGTAATAAAAATATCAAGACATTAGAGCATCCGCAATGGTCGGCTAGCGACCGGCTAGCCGATTCGTCGCGCTGGCCGATCGGCTAGCCGAACCATTGCAGTCGGCCAGCGCAAAATCGGCGAGCGGATCGGCGTGGGCTCGCCGATCGCTCGTCGCTGGCCGAAACGCTAGCCGATCGGCTAGCCGCCATTGTGGAGGCCCGATCGGCCAGCGCCGATTTTCGATTTTTTTTTAATATTTTTTTTTAAATCATATATAAACACGATTTTCGTTTCATTTTCATTTGCACCACTTGTTTTAACGAGTTTTCTCTCTCTCTAAGTTTCTGTTCAAGAGCATCATCGAGTGATGGATCACAACAACGAGTCCAGTCCGGCGACGAGCGGCTCTCAGACTCCCACAGTACCCGTGGGATCTGGATGGGGGCAGATGGACCCGGGATTTAACATCCCTTGGAATCAAATGATGGGGATGATGGCTGGTGCGCCGGGGGGGGAGGGCGATGGGGGGGAACCAGGAGGATATGCCGGGGGGGTATGCCGTGGGGGATGCCGGGCGGCGGGCAGGGGAGCGGCGGGCAGTCAGCGCCAGGGTGGGGGGGTATGCCCCAGATGCAGCAGCAGATGATGCTGCAGCAGATGATGGGGATGATGTGGCAGGGGGGGATGCCGGGGGGGATGCCGCACGGTATGCATCCCGGGATGCCGGGGGGGGTGCAGGGGTCACCGGGAGGGGACGCGGTATATCGGCCCTCGCTTGATTTTTTGACGGCTTCGTCCCACACGTCGACCCCGGTGGAGACGCAGTTCTCTGGCGATGACCTTCTGTCATTGCATGATATGGGGATCGATCTCGGGGACGATGATACTCCCGTTCCAGCGACGCCGGCCGTGCCGAGGAAGAAGACGAGGGGGAAGGGGAAGGGCAAGGCGGTCGTCGAGTCATCGCAGCCCGCTGCCACTGGCCGGAGGAAGTGGACGGAGGATGAGTACGCCGCGGTGGCCAAGGGGTGGTTGGAGGTGTGCGACGATCCACTGGTTGCGAACAACCAGCGGGTCGTCAACATGTTGGCGAAGATCAGGGCTGCCTATAAGAACCACTGCCCGCACGGGAAGGACTTCAGCAACGAGGAGGTCCGGAAGGGGTGGGAGCGCACCAGGGCCGCGGTGGGCCGTTTTGCGAATTTGTACGCCAACGCCCTCCGTCAGCTCAGAAGTGGGCAGACTGAGGATGACGCCCGGAGGATAGCCGCGAGTCAGTTCCCCTTGGAGGGAAAGTATAAGGAGTTCACCTTCTGGGAGTGCTTCTTGTTGCTGAAGGACTCGGAGAAGTTCCGGGCGGGGTGCGACGTTGGGTGGCCGAAGAAGCAGCGACTGAACTATAGCGGCGACTACAGCGGCAGCAGCGGCGGATCCCACGACCTCCCCCCCGGATGCTGAGGAGTTTCCATCCCCTCCTTCTTTTACTGGTCGCCCCCGCCCGATTGGACACAAGCGGGCGCAGCGGGCTGCGAGGGGCGGATCCCCCCTATCACCCCGCGAGGTCCAGTCCTCCGCCCTCCCACCCGCCCCACTCGAGTACGCTCTCCATTCGCGTAACCAAACGCGGGCTCAGATGTTACAGGTCTTCCGAGAGTGGAAGAACGCCACTGACCCCACGGAGAAGAGGTTTCTGCACGAGATGCTCGAGAGCATACGTGCTGATCTAGAGATGGCGAGGTCACGGCTGGGGGGTTCCGACGTGGGCTCAGATACCACGGGCGGCGGCAGCGGCGACGGCGGCGACGACGACGACGAGGACGACGGCGACGGCGACGGCGATGAGGAGTAGAGAGTGGCGGGCCTCGTTTGTTGAAGCCCTTTTTTTTAAAAAAAAATCATGTACTTTTTTTTTTTAAATCTTTGTACTTTTTTTTTAATGAAATGGATTATTTTTCCCGTATATGTGTCGTAAATTTAATTCCGTATATCGCAATTTCAATTCCGTAAATGTAGTATATTTTGAATTATTTTTATTGCGGCTGGCCTATGGCTGGCCTAAATCTGACGTGACAGGTGGTTTTTTTAGTATTGCTGATGTGGCAGAGGAGAGAATGGCTGGCCTATAGCTGGCCTATGCACCATTGCGGATGCTCTTATACTATACGAATATTTGCATAGTCTTATCTAAATTTGGATATTATGTAACACTAGAATTCTCTAGAATTAGGTATTAGAATATTTAAATACTTTAAGTAGAATTATCTCAATATAGATATTTATAATAAAATGTTTAGATTTTCATGGAAAAAAATTTAGATATGTAGAGATTGACTATAAATATGAGTGTATCATTTTGTATAAGATGAGAACTTAAAACGTGTTTTTTTTAGATCACCAACATCATATTTGTTAAACCTTTTTAAATTTTTACTTTAATTTAAAGGGAGTATCATTTTATTTTCAAACATAGTCCTAACTCTTAAGCACACTTTCGTTTGTGAATTAAGTCATCACTTTTGAAAGCGGGTTACTAAAATAGTATAGTAAATCACAGAGTTGAGATGATAGAATCCATTACAAGCAGAAACAAATTAAATTTACATAACATACTAAACCTAAAAAATTTCAGAACCATAAAAAAAATAATTAGTTTATTTTTCCCGTATCTTTTGATCAATACCAAATAAATTTACATGGTGAACAAACTATCCAACCAAGAGTTGATGCCCATGTTTTTGCGGAGGGAGATGGAATGGGGATGTGCACATCATCACTTTTGTATATTGAAATTCAAAAAATTGAATTCCTAGGTGCCGATGCCGATGCCGTCTAGGTGGTTTCCGGCATCGAACTAGGTTTTTTATCAAGGGTTTTTTTTAAGAGAGAATGAAACATGCTACATTGATCGACTTTTTTTAAGAGAGAAAGTGTTTA
The DNA here is from genome assembly GCF_029641045.1 of Salvia hispanica. NCBI lineage: Eukaryota > Viridiplantae > Streptophyta > Magnoliopsida > Lamiales > Lamiaceae > Salvia > Salvia hispanica. Next base: position 16,406,580 of record NC_142694.1, read on the forward strand.
AGGTTCATTTTCATAAATTAATAACCGTTGCATTCGTGTTTAATCTATTCATTACCTCAATTATATTTGTTAATGTGCTACTATTTTTGTAATTATGGTTTTTATTTTTAGTCGGGTTTTTCGTAACAGATGAAGGTTTATGTGATACGAATATTTATAAATTGATGAACATGTGTATTCATTTTTAATATATTAGTTATTTTTGCAAATAAGGTTTTTAATCAGTCTATTATTTTCACAATTATGGTTTTTAATCAGGGTTCTTTATTCAAACTTATCTTAAAAGTTTTATATAGATTATGCCCAATTAATAATTTAAATAAATAATTTTACTTTTATTTCTACCTATAGATCGAAACAAATTAATCAAAACCTATGGATTTTTGACTAAGTACTCCCTCTGGCCTTCACTAATTTCATTCACTCAGCTTGAGAATAGCTGAAAATGATAATAAATAGTTAAAATAGAAAAAAAAAATAAAGTAAATAGAAAGAAAATAAAGATTTTAGTGATATTTTAGTTCAACTATTAGCTAATGCGTTGCTCAAATTCCATAGAAGTAGAACCGCTCGTTTATGGGTCAGGAATCTCCAAAACCACTGGAACGTTCCTATAAAATTCGGGATTTATCTTCAATTAAATATACTATTTTGGTTCACACACATTTTAAAATGTCTGTATAAAATTTTTAAAAATGCCACATCTTCTTGAGTTTTATTCAAGTCACAACGTTATTTATGATTTTAATATATTAAAGATGTGAAAGCGTATAGCAAAGACATTTAGTAATTAGCATCATATTATTTCATTTTTATTTTTGTTGTCACCTAGTCTTCTTCTGCGTGAAAGCTTGGGACAACCGTTTTTGTTGTGTGCATTTTATAATCTCATATTCAAGCGACATAAGCCATATGATCGATTATGATCTATAGATATAATTTATCAAATATACAGAGAATTTTATTAAAATGAAGCCATATGTTACTGTCTTGGTAACTAAAAAATCAAAGAACAAGCACTCACCATTTTTATTTTCAAGAGCTCACCATATTTCAAAGAGGAAACATCATTTTTGGTTTTGATTTAGAAGTTAGAACACACTTCATGTACACACGGTAGCCCAATCATACTTATCGTAAATACTGAAAAAAACTAAAGCCGATTACATATAGATATCAAATATACATAAAGTGTAAACGAGTAACCGATTTTAACCTGCACACGTTGTCAAATGTGAGCATAAAACTGATCGGAAAAGAAGTACTATCTGTTAAACAAAAGTACTCCGAAATTATTGCATTAGAGGATGAGTACATACATATACTATAAGGAATGATCACACGTTAATATCTGTACGCCTTGATCTTGCACGAGCATAATCCTCAGAATTTGTCCTGGCAAATGCTGGGATGTTGTAATTGTCTGGTTTCGACATAGGCTGCTGAGGATAAAGTGTCGGAGGCGGTGTCAAGTTGTGCTGAGCAGGAAGTGGAGGAAGTACATCATACTTGTACGGCTGACCTAAAGCGCTACTAACAGAATAAGATGAGTAAGAAGTATGCCATATGGAGACTGGAAACTAGTTCAGCAATACTATTTTGTTTCTTCTCATCTTATCTTAGCATGTACGAAAATTTATATGAAAATAATACGCGGTCAAGCTGAACATAGAAAAATGAGCACAAAACTTGAGGCAATTCGAACATACAATGCTTAGCTGTGTTGCGTATGTCGTACCTTGAATTTTTATACTGCTGGTCATCATCGCTGGAAATCTCACCAGGCCCAGGAAACGAGCCTTTGACTTGGGCAGACCACGGGGTTGAACTAGACAATTCATCCGGAAAATATCTCCTTCTGATCAACTGTCACGCAAAATATACAACTCATTTAAACAAAAGTTTTGCAGCAGACAATAAGTAACAAGTGGGAGCACAAGTACAGAACCATTCGGAAAAATTTCATCAGGGCCTCCTTGTCATATCTGGCTTCCTTGGCAGACTGCATTTAGAAACCAAAAATTGTTAACACATCAATATGAAACTAGTAAGGCAGATTTTATCATACTACTACACATCCAACTGGGAATCAAAACCATGGCAATATAAGCAAATACTATAATCTATAATCCAAATGGTAATGAGGTTGAAACCTCGAAAAATCATATTCACCAGAGTCCTTGCTTTCCCATTTATTTTCATAAAATCAATGCCGACTTTTGTTTAGTTCACTAGGAGAAATTACTGTACTAAGAAGAGAATAAATTAAAAACTTACATTATCAAACACACTACAAATAGGTTCTACAAACTCCAAATTCAGATCAACAAGTGCTGGAAGCCTAGAAGACCAATACCCCCATACTCCATAGTTAGACACTAGTATAATTAAACCGATATCACCAAGCACTTTTGACTATGTTCAATATAGCTACCAACTTAATAACAAAGCCCTTCTATAATTCTCCCATGTTGTAGCTACCAACTCAGCTACCGAACTTATTAATTAAACGATTTTGAATCATATGCCTGCCTTAGAAACTAAAAACACAACTAAAGCAGAGTAGAGAAGACAGATATGTTTTGCAATGCTTTTGCCACAAAGTAGATTAAATTTCATCGCTCTGTTGGAAAATTATAGGAACTTTTCCTAGATCTAAAAGGTTATGAAATTTCCTTTTCTTTTATTCACAAATTATATTACTACTACTGATTTCATGAACAAATGTAGGTAGCAGAAAGGTTTATGCACTGTCAAGGGCAACTCATCAACTAGATAAATGAATTGAAATGAACGCAGCAAGAAAGCCGGACGTACTGCCAGAAGGCCTCCACTGCTAGGGAAGCTCTCAACCAAAGGAAGGTCCTCGCTCGATGGGAGCAAGCCCTGCTTTCCAGCCCACTGTCGAGCTACATCAACAAGATTACCACTGCTTCCTCGTGCACCATCTTTTGCCGAAATGTCTGCTTTATTTCCGACAACAATATACGGAACAGGAAGCCCACCAGGACCTCCAGATGATAAAGGAGCCGAGAATGTACCAGTTGCGGATATTTCAGCTGCCCATTTGCTCAAGCTACTCTTGGTCCTTCTTTGAGAAAGATCATGAACAAACACAACACCTAAAATCAAAGATCATGTGACAAAAGGAGAAAAAGGGACTTATAGTCAAGCATCAAACAATTAAACTTAAGAAAATTTTAAACAAACTAAACTTCAATGAAGTACTATAACCAATTAAAATCAACTAAGCAGAAAACCATTATCATAAAAGAGTAATCAACTTAAAATAGCAAGTAATTGTTCAGAAAGATCAGCTAACAGAAAGGCACAAATTACTCAATTCAAAGAAAATATTAAGAGAAAAATGTTTTTTATATACCATTAATTTGAGAATAGAAAAGAGACCGGCAGTCAGTGTATCTTTCATGCCCCGATATATCCCAGAGTTCAACAAAGAAATCTCTCTCGAAGTTGCTTCTGATGTTATTTGATGAGCCCGTAGAACTTCCATATGTAACATGCTGCATATGGGAAAGGAAATACATCAACTCAATCCAGAGTATACAGAATAGATTCATTTTCAAGAATATATACGCAAGTATTACCTTGACAGCAACGTTACACCCAACTGTTTGAGGAGGTTGAGCAATGGACGACCCCGTCATAATCAGATGAACAAGAGAACTTTTCCCCACACCTAAACGGACACATTAATCAAAAGGCATTGTCACAGCATGATCTGAAACCTTAAACATAATCAACTCCTTGCAATTCGAGACCTCTCATGATCACATAGCTAATTCACTACTTTGATCGATCAAAATAGCTGTATATATACTTTCTAGTATTGAATCACCGATTCACCATCAACAAGCAACGATACAACCGAAGGCAAGTTCAAACTACAACCTCAATAAAGGAAAAACAATTCAATTTTAACTAAACAAATGAATTCCAACCATTTTTTGGGAGAATTTAAGAAACATTATGACTCAATATATCACTCAATTTCATCAAACAAAGAATATGCTTCAAAATCCAAACACGCTAACAACAAAAGCACGATGAATCACAAACAATAAGAGAGAATTTCGGACACAACATTAGCTCACCTGAATCTCCAACAACTAGCACTCTAACCTGGCCGCTAGGAGGGCCACCGCTTTCTTCTCCGCTCTCCCTCATACTCTCCCTCCAAAACATCTCTCTCTAACTAGCAATATCTCAAAATAGGCCCTCAACTCAAATCCAATTCCAAAAATTCAAACCAAAATCTCAAAATCGGCTGCGTAAATGAGACACAAAGCGCGGTGAGATCGAAAAGGGGCACTGAATAGGGCTTTTTCGAGAATTTGTTCCAGTTCGAGTGATCTTAATTGAAGATGTTTCAAACAGGAAGATTAATTGCTTGAAATTACTAATTTTTGGGGGAAAATATATTCAACCGATTAAGTAAATGACATGCCAATATTTGTAATCGGTTTGTAATTATTAAATATTCGATCAATTAAATGACATGGTATCTTGGTATATTTCCTGCAACTAAATTGACTCTGTCTTGAAAGGAATTTTCGGCATTTTAAATATACCCTTTTATTGTGATTGACAATATCCTCGTGCACCATCTTTTTTAAATTAGATTACTATATTATGAATACCATCTTTTTTAAATTAGATTACTATATTATGAAATTTCTATTTTTTCATTTATCATAATCGTATTCGTATTCAAATCGATATGTACTTGCAATGTTAAAAAAGACATTGTTTGAATAGAATAAGAAAAGAAATACTATAAATATAAACAAAAATATAAGAAAATATTTTTTTTAAGTGACCACATAGTATATTATTTTATACGTCATTTTAAATTGAAATTTCATAATTTAATATTTTTATTTGAAAATTATGTGTTAGAGTTTGAGAAAACTTAAATACAAATGACTATTTACCCTATAAATAAGTAGTACAATTAATAAAAAACAATTAATTGCTATAGCAAATAGTATAAATTTTACCACGATTATACATGAATGCAGAATATAGTCATATTCTGTGTAAATATACAACTTTATTCTTATGTAAAATGCTTTGAAAATAACAAATGCAGAATATAAATCATTCCTGGTGTGAAAAACTGAAAATAGTAATTCGGCAAGATTATGAAATTTACATTAAATTGAAGCTTCATTTCAAACATTTTCAAATAAAAATTTCCTCCACTACTGAAATAGAAATTAAAATAATTACATAATTTTACTAACGCAGTGTGATCAAATTTGCTAAACCATAATAAGATGTAGCAAATCTCACTTATAACATTTTGTAACAACTAACAACCCGTTCCCGTAATACTCTAATTGCTGTGATTTTCGTATCATACTCATTTATGAAACTTCTTTTCATTAAAATGTCGAAATCAATTCGTTCTAACCCTTGGTAACCTCGAACCATCCTCCGAGTCATTTGCAAACACGTACGATCACGTCCTCCCATCCGAACCACCAAGACGCAAGCCCTCCAAGCTCCTACCACTTCAAAACAAGAGTGGAGTTTACCCATGATTTTCAAGTGAGAAATGTTACAAACACTTGAGTCAAGTGTTTACAGTCAACACAGAATGGATATTGCTTTGTGGCCGGCCAAGGACAGCCACATTATTGCTTTAAGAGTGCATGCCCAAAAAGGCATAAAAATTTATTTAAATATAGTTGCACTTTTACATGCACTACAGCAAAAGGATCGACTAATGATATTTTTTAATATTATTATGGATGCTAATTTGTACGATTAATTATATCATCCATACTTCATAAAACATTCGTATTGTTGATGTCTCAGTCAAAATTAAGGATATAAATAGAAACGTTCTAAAAAGTCAAAAAAATAAGATAACTTACCCTTAGCTTAATTAAGGGATGTTTTTTCTTCCTAAATTATGGTTATTTTTTAAAAAATAAATCAAACACTAGTAATGTCACAAAATTAACTATCGTACACTCTCAATCTCACGAAATCTAGTGACATATCTATGTTCTTGTGACACACATATTAACTACTACTCCCTCCGTCCCGGAGTATTAGACTCACTTCTTTTGGACACATGATTTAAGGAATTGATATTTAAATAATTAAAGTGGAGAGAGTAAAGTATGAGAGAGGGAAAAAGTAGGGGAGAGAAGAGAGAAAAAAGTAGGTGGAGAATAAAATAAGATAGAAGCTTTTTGCTAAAAAAGAAAATGAGTCTAATATGTTGGGACATCCCAAAAAGGAAAGTTGGTCTAATACCTTGGGACGGAGGGAGTACTATATAACGTATCGCACTTTCATTTAATAGTAACATTATAAGTGTCATGATTCTTGATAAATTTTCTCTATTGGAAAACTTTGTTGTAGTGCATAATCCTAGTCTATATTGGGATTTAACAATTTGGTCAAACTCCTATCAGTATCAACCTAATTGTTCTCTTGATGGAACTTTCTATATATATATATATATAGTTCGATCTTATCACTTTTAATTTATTTAATTATGGAGCAATTAAATTCTAAAGTGGATAAGTCAAATGTTTTAAAAAAAATACATTGTTTGTCAATTTAGGATCTTAGCGATTGACAACATTACCAACTTAAGACAAACTCTTGCATTTCAATTTTTAACTGGTATAGATCAAAACAATTCAATTATAATTTTGATTTTCTCATATATAAAAAAATTCTAGTACTAGTTTTTATCAGAATAAATTAAACCTAAATATATATGTACAAAATTACTTAATTAACTTTTTTTTATAATTCTAATTTGTTGGCATTTGATTTTGCATTGTATCTTAGTGCAGTCTCAGTGTCTCACTGTCTAACACAAGATCCCATGTTTTATATGGAGTATATTTCATTCATTCTAATACCTCTCCATTATATCGCAAGATGTTCATAGCTAAAAAAATTACAAATAACATCCAAATAAGTATTAATTAATATTTGTTGCAAATATATATATACACATGAAGACTGTCTAAGCAGTGGTGTGAGTTAATCAGATTGCAGAGGAAGTGCAATAATAGGTAGATGAGGCATGATTGTGTGTTCCTTGATAAGTGGTAATCACATAACTTGAATCCAAACAATCCCTTTCTACCCTTTTCTTCACCTTGCATCCTCCACTTGAGCACTTGAAATAGTTCCTACACATTTTATACATGTTCTCATTTTATCATTTTATTTGGAGAGAGAGAGAGAGAGAGAGAGATAGATCATCCATTTTAAATTTGCATTGATATATTTACATATATATGATCATTAATTAGAAAAGTGCACAACAACAATATGCTTTTTAATTCATTTGGAACATAAAATTTTAAATAAAAAAACTAATTATTTAACTACATCAATGAGAAAAATTGAAAATAATTGAACTACAACATGCTACTATAGCAACAACTATTTCATAGGTGAAATGCCAAAACAGATTAGATATTTCATTTCAAGTTGAGCCTTCTCAACTTGACATTGTGTGTGAGCCCTACTCAAACACTAGTACCTATATGTGTAATGTGATTTGAAATTATATTTATTCTCATGTCTCTTCAATTTTATTCCATCTTAATTTCTTCAATTAACGGTCAATATTTATCAAATTCATCATTAAAACTCTTAACTCTATGTTATATTCTCTAGTTAGTGTTTTACAATATGAAACTATCATTTGATTACTAATAAAATCAATAACAAACCAGTTCTCATTATTAATTTAAATGCTTATAAATGTATAATACCTAAATAGCAGTTAAATCAATTACAAGAACATAAGATCTAAATATTTAAAACCAACACACAAATAAATATACCTGGGATTGGGGCTGTTCTTGACCATCTTCTTTCCATATTTCCTCCACTTATACCCATCATCCATTACTTCAAGCTGTGTTTTTGTTCTAAATGCAAATCTACAATCCTCATGTGCCTTGTACTTGTCCACTACTCTCCTTGGCCTTCTAAGAAACACCAAAACTTAATTAATTACCAACATATATCGATCTATATCACCATAGAATCAGAGATCCCATCTAATATCAAGAAAAAAGGCATCAAAACAAAAGGAAAAACTAACATATTATTGGCAAATGGAGGTGAAGTGAAAGATCCATTTGAGCAATCCACAACACCTTGGCTTTTTTCACAAGAAATATTGTGGTTTGAGCCAAAATCTTCATCGAACACGAGATAATTAGCGATGTCGAAGTAGAGAGGATCTTCGAGTGGATGATCACAATTAGGGTTGAGAGAATTAGGGTTTTGAGATTGAGGAGTAGTGTTTGTTGTAGATTTTAGCTTCAACATGTTTTCAAGTGTTAGAACAAAAGTGGAAGGGAAAATAATTGGTTTGATTTGCTGAAATAGTCACTTTTTTATAATATAGATTTTTTTTATTCAAGAAATTTGAATGTTTATCTTTTTGTCTCTTCAAAAGTGAGGGTTGCAGCTTCATGGGGCCTTTCGTGGACATAGAGCATGAAGCTACAAGGAGACACGTGGCGTTAGGATAATAGTTAGGTGACGTCGGCTGCTGATGTCATTTAATTTGATGCCACCAATCAGATTTGGCGGACATACGTCATAGCTGGGATCGCCATACACGACGGGGGCTAACGTTGTATGCCGACTGGGATTTTAAACGTTACGTTTAGGCTCAGTAAATTGCATAAGTTGTGTTATTATCGAGTTAATACAATAACAATCCAATTATAAAGACCAAATCTGAATATGACTTATTAAAAAATTATGATCCTAAACACGAATTCAATTTAAATCTAAATACGCACACGACATAAATTCATCATCGACTTGATCTTATGGATGTTAGTGATATAATAAGAATATGATATGATACGAGCTCGACAACACAAAATAATTCAAGCATGTTGCAAATGAGATATAACCTGATGGCATCGTAGTACAGTCATGAAGGTGAAGACAAGGAATGGTGGAGTCATATGAAAAGTAAAAAATAAAAATATAATCATAAATTTAATAATTAAGATAATTAAAATAATAATAATAATAATAATAATAATAATAATAATAATAATAATAATAATCATCGTAATAGTATTAATTAATACTCCATCCGTCCCACTTTAGGAGTCCCGGTTTACCATTTTTGGGTGTCCCGCTTTAGGAGTACCGGTTGGAATATTCCATAAATGGTATCAGGCCCTACATTCCACTCACATTTTTCACTCACATTTTATTATAAAATTAATATAAAAAAGTAGGACCCACATTCCATTATCTTTTTTCACCAACTTTCCTTTGCATTTCTTAAAACCCGTACCAAACTTAACCGAGACTCTAAAGTGAGACGGAAGAAGTAATGGCGTATTCCAACGTTGGGCCAGACACAGATATAATGTGCTTATTGAGTCGATCTAGTAAGGACACGAATTACATGATAAGATTTGATAATAATTCATTGATTCCGTGCTTATTTGTACCGTGTCGTGCATTATGTCAAAAACATGAAGACACTAATCCTAATTCAGATTGAAGAAACATGGAGTCAATATACACATTTAGTTTGTGTGGTGGGCTCGTGTATAAAAGAAGAAATGTATTGCAAAGTTATTGGGCTTTACTTCTTTCTAGCATTTCACTAAGGCCCAAAACAAAACAATCCATGAGATAGTAGTACACGTCAATCCAAAATAAGAGCTACAGTTCATTAAATCACAAACACAAATACTCCCTCCGTCCACGATTAAGAATCACATTTCTAAATGATGCGGGTTTTAAAAAATGTTAAGAAAAATTGGTGGAAGAAAGTTAGTAGTATATGGGTCTCACTTGTATATATTAGTTTTAAATGATATGTTAGTAGAATGAGTTAGTGGAATGTAGGGTCTCTTTACCATTTATAGTAATTATGAACCGGGACTCTTATTCGTGAGCGGACCAAAATGGAAAAACGAGACTCTTATTCGTAGACGGAGTGAGTATATTGCATTGCATAAGCACAGCATTTCAAAGACACAAGCATGATATTCCACGAGGGATATTGGTCCCTAAAACCATAAACTTTTGCTAAATATTTATATTTCCCACGAACTGTAAAATTAGTCTACAATATCACAAACTTTACATTTTGTTTGTTATTTCTCATGGCGGTTAAATCATCATATCCGACTAACTTACGTGTGTTTTTATCCTGCTTTGCACTACTAGTTCAACGTGATTTTTTACGTGGCTTTTATCCTACTTACCAAAAACTTAAAAAGTGGTCTAAAATATCATAAATATTTCACGGTTGCCCACGTAGAATTAGTTTTTCTCCGAAGATATTTTATTTGAGTTGAGATAGAAAATAACAAACAAAATGCAAAGTTTGTGATATTGTACACCAATTTTAAAGTTCGTAAAAAATACCAAAATTTGGCCAAAATTCATGATTTCAGATACCAATATCCCAGTCTATAATCAATTGATGCTCATTTCTTAAATAGTTAGAATGTTATTGTATAGCTCAGGTTAGTCCAAAATGATCTGATATCTCCTTGAAGAGCTAGAAGAAAAGATTATTATACAAACCTAGCCCGTTATATATTTCCATTATAATAATAAAGTTTGAGTTGTTTAATTCACATTTGAAAAATTGTTAAATATCACGAAACAACTTTAAAAAGTAGTACAACTTCATTTAACAAAATTATAAAATATAATGAATTAAATACAACTTTATAAGTATAAAGTTTGAGTTGTTTCACAAACCTAGCCCGTTTTATATATTTAAATTAAATATCATGAAACACAAGTTTTGGGCCTTTTGGGGCATAGCATAACATTTCCTCATTTTTTTCTTTTTTTTCTTTTCATTTTTTCCTTTTTCCCTGTTCTTACAACCTTTCCTTAAGAAAATCTTTTTAAACACCAAGGGCTCACTCGCATCAATTTGTCTGTGCTGTGCTGGAACAAAGAATTAATAATACATATACTCCAATATGCACACATAGCATATCTATTTAATGATTAGAGCTTATTTTCTTGCTTTTATATAGAGATCCACAAGCTCCAAATGTTCGATCTACAATTGAACCATGTTCATGGGGTTGACTTTTAAAGTATAGAGTTTCCATCTCAATTATCTCTGAACTTTGTAAATATTGTCATCTACTTTACTTTTGAAATCACAAGAAAGTTCCAGATTACCTTTTCTTTTTCTTACTACCTTTTGCCGGTGAAACTATTATCTTGATTCTTGATGTCACACGTACACGTATGGTCGAGAAACGCCCTATATATATGTTTTCAAGTACATATTAATCATTATTATTTTCAAGGAGTATAAAAGTAGTAGTAGTAGTAAAACATAAAGAGATATTTTATATTTATTTAAATATTTTTTAGAAAATGTTTCTTACTTATAATTTATAAGGTGTCACTTTAAAACTGACAACTAGCCAATATTATTAAAATACCTATCGGTAAATGAATCAGTATATTTCAGTTTATTATGAAGATTGTATATTTAATTTATAGGCATGATTGCACGAATACATTTGTTTGGCTAATTATGTAAAATTCAAGCTCTATAACAATAGTTGCACGGAAAGGAGGATTTTTTTAAGTGCAGACAAAATGACTATATTTTGTTTTTTTTAAAGGACAATTTACTCGAAAATTCCAAAAGTTTCGATAAATTTCAGTTTTGCGTTTCAGTTTTAAAATCTTACATGTAAATTACCAAATTATGGAGTATGTTGTATTGTGTTAATTTGTTATGATTTTACAACCAATGAAGATTTGGCACTAACCTAGTTTGAGTACTTATTTACATGAGATTCTTGGACATCAATTAAAACAATATCACATTGCAAGCAGCCACGTTGTTTATACTAAATTTTTCATTTGTTGAATTGAGGTTTATATTGAGGTAGAATGGAGAAAATGAGAAATGAGATGTAACAGAGTACAACAAATAAAATTATTTAATTTAATATAATATGATGTTGTTCAGTGCATATTTATTTTAATTGATGTCCGATCATACTACATAAGTAAGTCTCATCAAAGCATGTCAATGTCCGAATGTTAATTGGTTGCAAAATTGATATAAATCAATAGTTCAATAATTTATCATTCAAATAATAAACCGACTAATTCCTCATAGTTTCCTACGTAGTCCAATAGTCCATTGTGTATGGGAAAAAAATAAAATATTAATTTACCTACATGTTTGTGAAAATATTACATGCAAGAACAACCACCAAGAATTAAAGAAGTGGAACACCACATGTGATCATTAAAAAAATCAGAAATCTAAGCTGTCTCACAACTTTTCTTCATTGACAGACACCACTACTAATTCATCCACAATTTACAGACATGCATTGCACGATTCTTCCATGACCACCTACAATTATTTAATTTTCTTTTCAAACTTCAATCAAGGTTTAATATAGTCCATATATGTCCAAGATTAATCTGCACAAAGTCTTGAATCATTCTTTGCAATGACTACACCAAAAAGAAGCTTGCTCAAGATCATCCTCCTTGGAGACAGTGGGTATGCTTATTTTTTTTCCAATATCAATATATATGTATATAATCTTATAGTAGTAATTTTTTTATTTGACATATATCTGATTAATGGTGATGATATTGTAGGGTGGGAAAAACATCTTTGATGAACCAGTATCCTTAACATGAAGTGATGATATATTGATATTATTAATTGTTATTAATTACATATATATTTGTTGGTTTAACTCATAATCTTCCTAGATATGTGTACAAGAAATTTAGAGCCCAATACAAGGCAACAATTGGGGCTGATTTTGTGACTAAAGAGTTGCAGATTGATGACAAACTTGTGACTTTACAAGTAAGCCAGATTTCTTTCTTTTTTTTTAAACGGATCAATAATGGTTCCCCATTTATAATTTTGTAACGAGCAGATATGGGACACGGCCGGGCAAGAGCGGTTCCAGAGCTTGGGCGTGGCGTTCTACAGGGGCGCGGATTGCTGCATTCTTGTTTTCGACGTGAACGTGCTCAAGTCATTCGAGACTCTTCAAGTTTGGCACCAAGACTTTCTCAAACAGGTACTACTATAAAACTGTTTTTAACCGAAAAGGGCATTTTAGTAATTTTATGCTAGCGCGAAATGGATTTTAAATATATGATTATCTTAATTGATTTTGTGTGTGTGTGTGTGTGTGTTGAAGGTTGATCCTTCTAATCCGGAGAAGTTCCCGTTCGTGTTGATCGGGAACAAGGTGGACGTTGATGGTGGAAATAGCCGGGTGGTGTCGGAGAAGACGGCTAGAGAGTGGTGTGAGGCCAAAGGGAATATACCTTATTTTGAGACATCAGCCAAAGAAGACTACAATGTTGAGGATGCATTCATCAATTGTGCCCAGATTGCACTAGCCACTGATCCCATTAACATGTACTATCTCTCCCTCTGAATCTTCGAATTTTTGCATGAATATGAACTCACGATCTTCGGTCTTCAATAATTATAACTATCGAGCGGGATAGGTTTTTGTTTTATAAAAATTGTTGATGTGCCGGGGTTCATGTTCATACAATAAAAGGTTCATGTTGTCGTGCAAATTTTTCTTTTCAGTTCGAACGATAGCGCGAATTTTGGTTTTCATATGAACATGTACCAAATAACTAGAAATATGCTAGTATTATTATTTAAATTTTTGTTGAACACCATTGCCATAAATTTATATATTCCACATCAATTTTTTTGTTTCAGTTGGCCTCTTGATGAAGAGATGCCATCCCATTGGTGAGCCTCCATCCATGCAACTAAATATTTACTTATTTTCTTTATAAAAGCACTATAAATTTAGTCTTGATGATTAAATAATTAATTAAAATGTTGCAGTGATCTTGAAAGAATTCAAGAATCTATGACGGGAGCTGATTTTCCTAGAGGAGGATGTGCTTGCTAATTATTTTATCATCATATATGCTTAATATATTGATAGGTAAAATCCATTTTTTCCATTAATAATAATAGGAGTTGTGTGTATTACTATAACAATTCTCACATTTTCAGTGCACCATCACATCGTTAATGTACATTTGATCATTAATTAAATGTGAAAGCTTGCAATTTTCAGAAGACAAGCACATGTATTGTTTGGTTTGTGTTTTATTTTTGGTCCAATGCAAGTCTAACAAATAAACAAATTTTCAATATGCACTCAATCAAGATCACTTGGGTGGCAAGTATATCTGGGATTTTAAAATTGGTACTTCAGATTTTATGACTTTGAATGGACTAATCAACATGCTATTTCCTTTTTTGCATAAAAAAAATTGATTACTCTAAGTCAAGAATCGACAAATTATCAAAAGACAAATTTGCAAAATGCTCGACCACAAAGGTTAGGGAATCCAAAACACAAAGGAGAAAGCAAAAGAAACAAAACAACAAACAATCATTCTTAACAAAGATTTAGAAATCAATGACAGATTCAGGTTGAGTCAGAGAATCAATAAAATCAACGGTCGGCTCATAAAAATCGAAAAATTCCATTAATTTCAATTTTAAGAGTCGTTGCATGAGTTATGTTTATTTGATTGGTCATATGAAATAAATTATACTTCCTACGTCAAATAGTCTCTTTTATTGTTTTAGTCCATCCACAAAATCTACTTCTATTTTTGACGACTACAACAAATTTTAATTTTTCTTTCTTATATTTTATTATTATATTCATATAAGATGACTAATAAAAATGAAATACATGAGAAACGAAAGAAAACAAAATATCTTGTTTTTTCTTCCCCCTATAATATTTTAGCGCCACAAACAAAGAAAATAATATAATCAATTAAATAGAGTTGAATAAATTGCAGAATTTATTCTTTGGTATTCTCCATTTTTCTCTTTGGTATTTGTCGATTTGTACCTGAAACTTAGAGACTATCAATTCTCAGCAGAAATATGGCTTTCTCTCAATCTCTGCAACCTCCACCGCTTGTTCGCTTACACAAATCTTCAACCCCAGTTCGATTCTCTTCCCTCCCTTCATCTTCCTCCTCTCTCTCCTTCCGGTTTTCCCCTTCATTTCTCAACCGCAAGAAACCCTTTTTGTCAATTAAGTCGGCCTCTGTCGAAGGTACAATTATTTCTTATTTACGAATTTCTAGCCATTTACTTTCCTGATTTTGAGTCGTTAAAGTGAAAAAGTTATCTGTCGTGTTGCTGATTCAATTTTTACGTATTTGGGAGAATTGTTCTCGAATTTGTGTTTTTTGTCGTAGCTTGCAATTATCGAGGTTGAACAGAGGCTATTTGATGGAAATAGGGCAGCTAAATTGGTTATATCAATCGAAAATGTTAGGAGTATTAATATTAGTTTGGGCGGTTTTATGTGTGATGTTTGATATTTGAATTAGGGATTGGATATTTGAGCTTGCCTTGGCTTGGTTATTTCTTGGAATTTGATTCTTGAATTTGCACCTAATTCGATGCAACCGTACTCAGTAGTCGTTATTTGTGAGCATATATACCTATATACTACTCCATTAGCTTATCATAAAATTCTTGTCTTGGGGTATTGGATTAGCTATAGGTTGTTAGTGGTCACTCTGTTTTTTTCCTTCAACGGTATGTAGGATCGGTTGAATAGTAGTCTTAGGGAAGGATTATGGAATACACTATGCTGTGAAGTTCATCATATGATGGCCTCCCATGCTTTTGCTCAATGATAAGGAGTACTACATGTTTTAACTTAACTATATTATCTAATGTGGATTTAAGTCTTTTGGACCTGTTATTTTTATCAGCGTTAGACTGTCATGTAAGTCTTATTGCTTGATTGTGTATATACCACAATGATATACATTCTCATACTACCGAGGTCTGTTACCTAATCACCTTTCCAAATATGACAAGTGTGTGATGGAATACCTTGCGTGTGATGGAAATCATGGAATAGAGTATGGTTTCTTTTACATGAAGATTTATAAGTCCTTTCTATGAGGAGATAAGTAATGGTATTATTGACCTGACTTGATTGAACACTAGGAGATTAATAAAAGTTTTGTTATCATTTTTGGTATGCTCTAGCTCCATCAGCAGCTGGGGGACTAGCGCCTGCTATTGCTTTGACGGACAAGGCACTGACGCACTTAAATAAAATGAGATCTGAGCGCAATGAAGATCTTTGCCTCAGGATTGGGGTCAAACAAGGTGGATGTTCTGGTATGTCTTACACTATGGAGTTCGAGAGCAAAGCAAATACAAGACCTGATGATTCAGTCATGGAATATAATGGTTTCATTATAGGTAAAAGAAATTGCATTTCTTCAATATCATCAGGTTTTCTTAGTGATGTAGACCGAAAAACCAGTGAGATTTTTATGACTTGTCGATCTATATATTATGAAAACCCTTCCCCTTACCCTTTTGTAATGATCCAGTTTACTCTTCTTAGATTTTGCTGCTATCTTTGACCATACATGCAGTTTGTGATCCCAAAAGCCTTCTCTTTCTCTTCGGTATGCAACTGGACTATAGCGATGCACTCATCGGGGGAGGTTTTAACTTCAAGAATCCGAATGCTACTCAAACCTGCGGGTGTGGTAAATCATTTGCTGCGGAGATGTAATCTTCTGGTTACTCTGGAAAAATGAATATTCACATGTATACAGCACCATAGCAAAGACATAGTAGTTGAAACTTTATATGTTGGTATCATATGCACAACTATTTTGATCTAAATGCGGTGCTTGTTGCTGCATTCCTCTTCTTAGTGCTACTTTATTACAAAATTGAATACTATCATGTTATTATCAACTCAAAAATACCTCTTGAATTGGCGAGGAAGAAAGCATTATATCAAATTATCATATGCCATTTTTTTTATTTTCACAACTGCATTTAGTTTTTAACATTTTTCCTTGTAAGCTGCAATGGATATTGTGCACCTTTAACTCAGAAAATCCATAGTCACAATTCATAATTAGTACATGTAACATAATTTAGAGTAAATTTGCACCAAATTTATAATTTAGCCAATATCAAAATTTAGAATACTGCATATATTGAAATAGACAAAATTGAATTTCTCCACAATCATTCAAAATTTCAACATATTTAAATTAAAGATGGTGTCACTAAAAAATTGTACTACTAACAATACAAAACTACACTCGTTGCAGTTAAAGGCTTGAAAAATAAAAGGACATAAATATATAGTTAGGTTTTCCTCTTCTTGTTTGATTTGGAGCTGCTTCGATCATGTTTATTTCTCTTCTTTTCGCTATCGATTTGCTTGTCGATCTTTTTCCTCTCAGATTTTATGCTAACGAGAGCACCGGCGGAGAGTTTCCCAGACCCCTTTTGCAAAGCTTTCTCAAAATCCGCCTCTTTATCAACAATGGCATACTGTTGAAGAAACTCGGGGTTGAGCCCTCCTTCACCCTTGGATTTCATCTCCTCCTGAATTTATACACTAATGAATAGTATCTAATTGTGTTATATATAAATACCAAGAGCCAAAAATTGCACCAACCTCAACTTGCTTTGCTGCATCGTTAAGATCATCGTCTAGAGATACGGGGAGTGGCTCCATCGTAATCTGAAAACAAACGATGAGAAACAAAAGCAGAGAAAAAACGAGATAGTCTACATCAGGGCATGGTACAGTTCACTTACGTCGTTTAGGCGGGACACGGTTGGAAGAGTGTCTTTCAGTTCAATACTCCTCAAATATTTGTAGAACTTCTTCATGACTTTCATATATAACGACAATATTTGCTGCCTTTCCAAATTCATCTCCGTCTACAGACCAAATGAAGCAAATTATCAAAACATGTTCTGGTTAGATAAGAAACTGTGAGATACAGATGTTTCCATATCTAAAAAGCAATTTTAAATCATCATGGTGAGATTTCTGAAAAGCAATTTTAACTCATCATGGTGAGATACGGATGTTTCCATATCTAAGGATATGCTCAACATTTCTCGATTAAAGGATGCCAATGAATGCATAGGAAATAAAGTTGAGTACCTCGATACGAGAGATATCTTTTCCCTGCAGACCCATGCTGAGTAAAACAGAAGCTTGAGCATAAGATAAGGAAACCGGAATCTTCTCCATCATATATGCACGGGCAAGATCATCCACAAAATCCTCGGTCTGACACATGGAAAAATGATCTCAGATACACCTTTACTACCATCAGCCAATGAATGTATCAAAAGTAAACGAATCAAAACATAGGATGTTTTTTATTTCCAACATTTAGTATCCAAAATGGTTGCTTTAAAAAAAAGTGGCAAATCAGATTACATTTTAGAGTTATTGGTTTGATAAACAAAAGCCTTATTGTGCAACTGCGTTTTTCTATATTTATGGTAGGATCCACTTTGAACAAGGAGTTGTATGAAGACGACATGTGTGGGGTTAGTGCGAAAAGAGGAATACCAACCACAAGGATCGGAGACTGGGCTCAAAACAAGTACTAATGCTCAAATAACAAACCTCAACTTTTCCTGATATAAATAATGAATGATCCCAATGAAGCTCACTAAGACAACTAGCCCTTGATTGACTGATCCCAAATAAATCATGAAGATTTACGAGTAATTATATTCAAAAACTTGCTTTGTAGTAATGTTTTCCACTGCAGAATTTCTCCAAGAATGAAAAAGACCAAACCATGCAGACTCTAAGGCAAGTAGAAGAACTGAGAGCTTCAAAGATGAAACACAAATATATCATCTGTAAGTGAGATTTTACCATGCGGTAATCAACAAGGTTATTTGTATATGCTTCTAGTTGCATCATAGCATAGGATGATAGTGTTTCACTAATTGAATTCAAATTTCCACTGGAAGAGGGTGTAGTTTCCACATCTGAGAAGTTGATTTTTGGATCCAAGATGCTGCAGAAGCCATAAGCATGATAAAATTATTCAAGAATGCTCTTCAGAGATGACAAATATCACAAGTATACCTCATAGCAAGCTTGTACTCCATTTCACGAAATGAACGTCCTAGAAACTTGGTAAATTTCTTCCTGAACACTGAGAATATATGGAAAACATAAGGATCTCAAATTACAGAGTCAAACTCTGATTGCAATGAACTTGTGGTATCAATTTGGACAGACCTTGATAAAAGGGGCTGAAGAAGCCCAAAGGATCTGATTTATTAGATTCGATGTCATCACATTGCAATGGCTTCAGAATCATGCATGTATACTCACCGGTAACAGCGTTCTAATTATAGAAATAATAAACCATTTCGTTAGCCAACTTATCATTATATTGAAATATATAAAAGCAGAAAGAACAGAAAATCAAAAACCTATAAATAGAAAGACAATAATCATACCGCAACTTGGCTAATGTAGAATGGAGCAAAATCATGTTTCCTCCAAAAGCGGAAAAGATCTTGAGTGAGCCCAAAAGAGACCCCTAGGTAGTGGAGCTTTTCCGGTCTACGCTCACGGAGAGGTACGAGCAATGGGGGTAGATCAGTTTTAGGCTTCACATTTTCTTCCAGCAGAGATGCCTGCAGACATGTTATTTTTGGAGTTATATCCAGATAAAGGTAGATAAAGATTAGCCAAAGATGAATACCATCAAAAGTTTAAAAACTGTCAGTTGGAGTAATATTTTCCAGAAGCCCCCCCCCCCCCCCCCCCCCCCAAATTATAAGGGGGGGGCAGAACTTGAAAGGCATACACCCTTTAGTAGTAGTTTAATGTGCAGCTTCCTTTAATTGTGAAGCTATTGTGCTTGTGCATAACATTAGCACAACTTATTTTTCACACACGAGACATAACATAGATTCAGACCAAAGATGATACAGTTTACCACAAAACAGTAACGCCCAGGAGTATATATGACAAAACAATTTCAAAAAATCATGCCATGATGTCAACTAGGCATCCTTTTAGCAAAATACAACTAGGCATCCTTTTAGCAAAAACATAAACAGTGCAAGAATAATATAACCACAAAACCAAGAAAGAATAAGTATGGAACAGACGAAACCTTCTCTGCAGCCTCAACAACTCTGACTGGAGAATCATCTAAAAGTTCTTCTGCTTCTATTTCTGAGATTGCGGTCAGTTGGCCCTCAAAATACCTTTAAGCAGTAACACATCAGTAATTACATATTCACACATTAAAAAGAAGTTCCAATTATATTCAAAGGACTTCTTCCTCCGTTTGGCATAATAAGGAAGATTATATGTTCTTCCATATACTGCTACTAATCATAAAAAGACCACAGGAATTTAACTTGGAGCTTCTTTCTCCCTTTGAACCAACAAGTTAAAAGAAATTTAAATTAATGATCACAAATTCTGAATTTC